>NW_007747345.1:9156-10394 GCF_000696425.1 Galeopterus variegatus
GGGAGCGCCGCCATGCTTCCCAAGTGGCGCACTATCTAGTGCGCCACCGGGCCGGCCTGGAAAATCATTTAAATCCCATGACAATCATGTTAGAAATCTGAATACCTGAATTTATGTTTTTATTCATATGTTTCTTTTTGGTTCATAGAGTTACTCTCCATGGTGGTTCAGTAAGCTTTTTCCTTTTTAAGATCTGCCCTTTCTTAGGGGCTGTGGATATAAATGTAATTAGGGGATAGGAAAAGTGTCCTACCCATTGTAACCATAAATAAGTAATTTAAGCTGTCTGGATTTCTGGTTCTTCAAGTTTAAAATGGAGAACATAGATTAATTGATATCCTGGCACTAATCATTTTTGATTATATAGTCATAGAAAGTGTATCATTGAGGGAATTATGTATGGAAAATTTAAGAAAGATACTTCATATACATTTTTTATACTCTAGTAATATGTGTGAAGCTTTCTGATTTTTAAACCCTTACACAGAGACAACACAGAAAAAGTAAGCTATAGACCTACCAACTTAGAATACGAATTGAAATATTCTACAGTATTTAAATAATGTCATCACAAATGGATTACATGTATTACAATAATAAAAAAGGTTATTAAGTTTAGGAGACCTAAGGAAATAATAATAAAATATTTCACATAAGAAGAGCTACACCTAGAGACTATTTATTTGCATTGAGAAAAACATTTTAATAACATTCAGAAATGGTTCCTAATATAAATTTTGGAAAAACCAGTAATATAAAATGTATATATAAGTAATATAAAATATGTTTATAGCATACTATTAGCTAACATAATATTGTAGTAAAACAGTGCCTAGCAGGAAAACAAAGATGTCTAGATTCACTATTATTGTGACCAAAGTTGCATATGCGACTAATAAATAAGAAATATGAGTATTAAAAAGAGAAACACATGACTGTTTTTTGCAAATGATATGTATATATTTCAAAAATCAAGAGATGCAATATAAAAATTTAGAGAATCTTAACCATAACACTAATCCCAATGCTTTGAATTAGTTTTCTGGTGAGAATGCTCAATAGGTTTTTTCAGTGAAATGAACAGGTACAGGTTAAACCTAGAAAAACCAAGTTTTCCAATGTATTAGCAAAGAGCAGTTGAAATATATAATGGGAAAAATGATTACATTTACATAACAGCAGTTTATCTAGTTTCAATTAATGCATTTTTATTGGGTGAAATGTAGTTTTTTTTTTTT
>NW_007747345.1:11258-12503 GCF_000696425.1 Galeopterus variegatus
TTTTTTTTTTTTCTTTTGAGGAAGGAGTGTCTGAGGGGAAAGTAGGAGCTGGTAATGAACTTTGGCCAGAGTAAAGGCTCCATCATCTACAATGAAGAAAACAAACTCTCACCCACAAGTAATGAGAATGTGTTTGGATTTGTTCTAAGGCAATGGGAAGCCATTCTCTTAAAAGACGTTCTTCACAAAGGACAATACATGGCAACAGACATATAGAATATATGATTGACGTAGAATATATAGATTGACATAGTCAATCTCAGTAACAACAAAGTGGAAAAAATTCTAGTGATTAACAGAATATTATGTAGACAAATATTAATAAAAGTGACCATTCTTAATATGGTACAGGTACAGTGACATAGATGCTTTCATATGCAGATGACAGCGTCAAATAACATAAACTTCCTGAGAAGAATTTATTCACATCTGTAGATTTAGACATGTTCATGAATTACTGACTTTCTATAGGAGTGTATTCTAAGGAAATAATCAGAAATGATGACAAGATAAAGATATCCATCGCTGCATTTTATATAGAAAAGTAATTTTATTTTTAATGACAATGAATTGAATAACGAAACAGGGACTGGGCACAAGTGCTTTGGAGTAAAACAGACTACAGATAAGACGTCCACTTCTGCCAAATACTGTCTGTGTGATCTTGGACAAATTCTTTAACACCTCTGAGGTTCAGTTCTCCCAGTTGTAAGAGGGACAACCGTAACAACATTTGATTATTAAAAGACCTAAGGCTTATGAAGAAACTCATGATATAGTGTTAGGCGAAAATTAGGTGAAAAAGCAGAATACAGAAAGCCAAAAATATCATAAGTTGAAAATGTGTTTAATATAAGATAAACCCATCATAGAGTGAAAAAATTATAAGTCAAACCATTATAAGTCAAGGGCTGTCTATACAATATAAACAAGTCTTCATTCTATGTACTAAGTACATATTTTTATATACATATTACATGCCAAGTTTTATTAATTGAATAATTTAAAAAGAACAAGTATATCCTGGTTTTCATGGTGCTTATCATCCAAGAGGGAAAATAGACATACGATTAACTAGAGAAAATTAAATAATTACATTGGCTTAAGGGTTAAGGTAATTACTTCTTAATTATTTCCTTTATTTTTCAAATTTTATAAATTATGTATTATATATTAGTTTCATTATCAAAAACTAAAATGTGATTTTAGTTCCATTGATGTATATATTTTTAGAAATTTAATAAG
>NW_007747345.1:12632-17305 GCF_000696425.1 Galeopterus variegatus
ATCAAAAACTAAAATGTGATTTTAGTTCCATTGATGTATATATTTTTAGAAATTTAATAAGAAATTTTCATTACAATGCACACACAGGCACACACAGAGCACACACATTTTATGTGTGTGTATATATATGGAGAGAGAGAGAGAGAAAGAGAGAGAGAGAGAGAGAGAGAGAGAGAGAGAGAGAGAGAGAATGCTAAGCTTTTAAGTATTTAGATTGCTAAGAGTCCCTTTCACTTTATATCAGTTACTGGGCTTGGGGTAAAGTAAATATGACTTCACTAACTGCTTCAGAAATTCAGAGCATCTCCCTTATAAATATGGAAGTCAGTCATGGAAAAATCAGGGCAAAGGTAATAACTGGCAACAGTGATTTAAACGGGCAAGTGTCCCATGGCACTGGGCATTTTTCCTAGTCACTGCCAATCCCAGAGCCATGTGCTATGTCTCCTGGGCCAAGCCATGCTCCTGAGACTTGCTCCTGAGAAACTCGGCTGGGACTTTTTCAACTTAGCCAAATTCCCTATTTCACGCTCTAATGTCTGTAACTCCTCTCCAGGGTCTAAATGCTCTTCCTGTCCTCAAGCTAGTGCATTAGAGCAGTTGATTCCTTTGTGATGAGGCGAAAGATGTTCACAAGGAAAAGAAAGTAAAATTGTAAAAAGCATTAATAAGTGGGAAAGCGGAAGTGAGAATAAATTTGGAAGAGCTATAAATCAGATTAATCATTCCTGGACAAGGGCGGTGGAGAGAAGAAAACTTAAAGTAAAACTTATCTCCTGTGGTTCTGTGTGATGCAGCATCCCTCAAATTCATGTTGTCATGTTTTGAAGAAACCTTGCAAGTGAGGTCAGACAGTGGAAGGAAAAGTAATGTGCATTAATAGCATCTTTCTGAAAGGATATTCATGAAAAAAAGATAAAAAATTAGCTTTCTGACAAAGAGAAGAATACATTCAAAGGACATCAGAAGGAATGTCGGTGTACACACACATCATCTGTGTACTAACAGATTTAAAGAGGAGATTCTTTTCAGGAACTTACAAGGTGTCAGCATCTGTGGTCATAGTGGTCAAAATAGAAATACCTTTAGAATTCACTTATTTGATTATTACAAGCAAACTTTTTTTTACATAATTATTTGTGCACAAGATGCAAGCACAAATATAAAATAAGCCAAACAACTAAATTTAGACTAAAGTGAAAAAGATATGTTGGTTCATCTAGAACAGACTGGGTAAAATTCACTTTTAGATCATCTATCTATTATGTATCTATCCACCCATCTGTAAATATTCAATTTACAGAAACCATTGAAATAGTCTAAAGCTATTAAAGTGGAAAAATAGTGAGACTGAAATCCAGGTCTGGAAGAAGAAATTCAAGTGGATCATTTACAGTAATTGGCTCATTCATTCTTTACTTCAGCAAACATTAAGAGGCTGATCCACAGCCTTGGTTAGGCAGTGAGAATTGAATACTAGAAAGACAGATGCAATTTTGTGGTTGTACCTTATATCCCAGGTGAGCAAACAGGCAAAAATCTAGTCAACACCCATGAGTAAATTTAAACTACTTGAAGTTATAAACAAAGACACATGAGGCTGAGACAGACAGTGTTTGGGGTAGCTGGACATGACTACTGTGTCACTTAGTGTCTATTCAGGTTTCAGTGTCCAGAAACCATACCAGGTATATTAGATATACATCAACAAAGAAGTTGATTAAAAACAGTTCAATTGTCACAGGATTCAAAGTAACAGGTAGGCAAATAATGCTATGAAGAAGTTAGTGATATCAAACCAAGAACAATATGAAAGTTAATTAAGGTTATTGAAATCAAAAACCTCCTCTGTTACTAACATGGTAAAAAGAAAGAAGATGCTTCACTCTAGAAACCTTTCCTTGTTGGCATTCATATTTTTAACAAGATGGAAACTATGCTATTCAAAATCTTAGATGAATAGGGAGTATAATTATGGAAAAAGATAAAATTTGGATTAACTACTTCGATTCACATACATTAAATACATTTAAATATTTCAAAATCATACAAAGCTGTCATGTCACCACTGGCACAGCCTAAGAGTTTAAGAGCCAACCCTGTTGGCAAAACTGAAGCGTGGTTAAACTTGGAATGTCATCACTCTCTCCCACAAATAAACCAATTTACAACTGTAAAAATGTAACATCAGCTGAGCTGGGGCCGCTGGAGCTCAGGGGAAGAGGAGGAGAGACCTACAGAGTTCATAAAGGCAGGAGAAACCACGATAAGAGAAAGAAAAAACTGCTATGAGTGTTTCGGGCTGCGGCTGCTTTAATGCTGGAGCTGCTGAGCACATGGAGCAGGAGCTGGCAGAAGCTGCAGCTGTGCCCTTCGGATGAAGTTGCTTGGAGGCAGCAGAGAAGAAGAGGGCCTTGGTGGCCCCCAGGACAGCAAAACCACTAAGAGGGTTCCTGTGGACCCACGCAGGAGCGAGGAGCCAGAACAACTGAAAAAAGGGAGCCATTCAGAGGCCAAGTGACTCATCGCAAGGGACCAGTGCAGGGCCCGTCCCATGGGAAGTGTTTGGAGCATGGGCAGTGGGGGAGACGGGCCCACTGGGAGAACACTGGGGCATAGCAAGGACAAGCGATCTGCCCCCAATCAGCACAGGACCACTCAGAGGAGACTAGTCGGGAATGCAGAATTGCATGGGGTGCAGTTTGATGAAAAAACTCAGGCCCAGATCAGAGTTTCTACACAACCCAGATCCACTGGTTTCTGGAGAGCCAGAAGTACCTATAACATCAACCATTAAACCTTGAGCTGCACAAACAGCCTTCCCTAGGGAAACAGCAACAAAGCAGCAATTTAGCTCAACCACACAGCTCAAATACTGGTTCCCACAGAAAGTTCCCCTATTCTAGAAGTAAGCAAAGGACAAAAAATTAGTTCTGGCCCAGGCACACCACCAGAACCTTGGGGCCTGCCTGGGAACTGGAGGCTTGGAGCCAGGGACTGGCCCCCACTCCCACATCCAGGCACACCATGCCAGCACCTTGGGACCTGCCCGGAGAACCAAGGCATTGAGAAGGTGATTGGATACCACTCCCACATCCAGGCACACTGTCAGTACCTCGAGGCCCCACCCAGGGACTCGGGGCATGGATCTGAGGACCAGAAACCTCTCCCACAACCAAGCACACTATGCCATTGCCTAGGGGCCCACCCAGGGACCCGAGGCATGGAGAAAGGAACTGGAACCCCTCCCACAACCAGGCACACTGCACTAGTGCCTTGAGGCCCACCCAGGGACCTGAGGCATGGATTCAGGGACCAGACCCCCATCCACAACCAGGCACATTGCCAGCACCTCATGGCCCCGCCCAGGGGCCCAGGGCTTGGAGCTAGATACCAGACCCCCTTCCCACAATCGGGCACATCAAGTCAGCACCTCAGGGCCTTCCCAGAGACCCAAGGAATGGAGCCAGGGACCAGACACACCCCACAACCAGGCACACTGCCAATGCCAAGGAGCATGCCCAAAGCATGACCTCCATGTGGGTGGCCGAGCACAGCTACCACAATAACTTTTGCTGCTGCAAAAGTGGCTAGATGCCACAACCACCACACAGATGGTCTGCCAACCTCTGGAGTGAATTGACAAAGGAGAGTCACCAGCAGAGATAAAAGAAGAGGATGTCTCTCTCCACAAAGCCCATTTCACAGTGACAGGAGCATCTGTTCTATGATAATATTGGGGGACCTGATCACATCTCTCAGCGTGGGACAGATCATCTAGGCAACAAATCCACAGAGTAACCATTATTCTTTCAGAAGGAGAGAAGAAATCTAGGGTAATTGGAGGGTGGAGGGAGGGAGAGGGGGAAGGGGAGAGTTGGACAAAGGGCATAAAGAATAATTATGATTTGTAACAATATATATGCTAGTAATATTAATTTGATCAACATTTCTCAATGTTGAACCCTAAAAATATGTATAATCAATTTTGATTCAATAAATAAAATAAAATAAAATAAAATAAAATAAAACCATCTATTGTCTGTTTATATGTGTGTACCAGTTCATTTGAAATGAATTATATGAATAATTTTTGAAATATATTTATTGTTGTTTTGAGACTTGAAATTCTGAAGACAAGACTCCCCATGGATTTGAGGTAGCAATGATTGCCTGCTTCAATTGAGGACATGAAACCGATAGGAATTTTTGAGATTGAGCATTGTGGAGGATCTTGTTCCAGCCCTTTTTCTGCTATACTATGGAGTGTGTAGACCACCCTAGTGTCTTTGGTGTAAACTGAACCCTGGCCCTTGTTTCTTGACTCCATACTCTCCTGTTTCTTTAGAACACTCTTTTTTCAGATTGTCCTTTCTTCAGTTGCTCTTTCTTCTCTGCCTTTTGCTTCTCAAGTCAACAAATACACACAGCCTCTATCATCTTATTAGAACCACTCAACAAACCAAGCAATTAAACTAACAATGACACAAGCTGATTTGACCTTATTCGCCCATCTAGACACTTTAGAATGGTTCTTTGGTTTGGTCTGCAAAATTCTGAAGAATAATGATAAACTGTATCTGCTGTCTTGCCTCCGATTTCTTTTCTTTTTTTTTTTTATTTTAAAAAAGATGACCGGTAAGGGGATCTTAACCCTTGACTTGGTGTTGTCA
>NW_007747345.1:17941-19838 GCF_000696425.1 Galeopterus variegatus
CTTGGTGTTATCAGCACCGCACTCTCCCGAGTGAGCCACTGGGCCGGCCCTTGCCTCCGATTTCTACTCACACAATGAATACATTCATTATTAACTCTCTTCCTCCCTCAAATCTGGCATTTCTAGTTTAGGTGACAACCCCACGTGCATCTGGAACTGGGCATTGCCTCTGTCTGCTTCGTCTTTACTCCTCTCACATATCTGGAATAACAGTTTCACATGTTGGCTCTGCAATTTATTGGTTCTTTGCCTTGGGAAGGTTGCTCAAATCTTTCTAATCTTTATGTCCCCATCAGTACAATGAAGACAGTATTCACTTGCGTGTGTGCTGCACATATTGGATGTAGGCTTCAGGAAGAAAAATGGAACAAAAGCATCTCTGTAAAAGGCAATTATACTTTATCACTTAAAAGAAAAAGCTTTGACACCAGAAGGATCCAAGTCTGAACTTCAAGATGCAGTCTTGTTAAGAACAGACAGTATTTCTTTTTTATCCCCATTGCATGTCTGTTGAATTAATATATGGTCACAGACGGAAAGAAAAGACCAATCGATTTCCTAGTGAGCAGGACGTGGGCACAGTCTGGGTGTGGAGTGTGAGTAAAGAGGCATGTCTCTGAGTCTAGACTATAATCACCGTGAGAGGCAGAGGCCTTGTTTACTTTTTATGTCACGACCTTTGAATGTGGTCTTAGTTTGATGACGTGGTCACCGACTGTTCTGGATCCACAGACTGATGGACCGTTTGTCGGGCAGCGCTGCATGGACCTGCATGGATACGAAACCAGAAGGGCTGTGGTGTCTGCGGTGAGAGGCAGGAGCGCTGCAAACGGCTCCAAGATCTGCTCATGTTCCTCTTTAGACCCCCTGCTTCTTCCTTCCTCTCCTAAATTCTGTCTTCTAATCCTATACATTGGAGAAATAAGTGAGAATATCAAATTAGAATTTTGAGGTGGAGTCTGAGATTATTTTATAGCTCTTTTTCTTTTGTACTGACACATGCTGTCTAGTTTATGATACATCAAAATTGTGTTTTAAAAAAGCCACAGCTGAGCTAAATTTAGGTAAATTTCTTACCTTCGTCTATGAAAGCCAAAGATCATAGAAGACAGAAAACAAAGCTATTTGGAATGGGCTTCTTCATTCAGGAAAAAAAAAGAATGACATGTTTAAATTTGAACTTGATTTAAAGGAATTTATTTGATTTATAATAAGCATAATGAGCAATAGAGGAGCAAAGGTTTCTGATTCCTAAACTTATCACAGTCAAAGATAATTTTATTTTTTGGGTTTATGAAACGTATGGTTATATATCTGCATTGATAATTGTTTGAGTTGATATATAGTTTTTGCCTCAGTTGTGGGGATTTAAAGTAATTGTTTTTGGTGTGCTTATCTGTATTTTCTAATTTTTTTTTACAACAAATGTGAGTTAGTTGGGCAATACATTCACTTAGAAAGGTAATAGCTTCCAGGCCTCAATTACTACCTTCTGTAATCTGCACATCTGGAAATCTTTGGTTAAGGACAACTGAACAACAACAACAAAAAAAAAACAAGGACACACGAACCCCAGTGCTGCTGGCTAGGACTCTTACTGATCCTGAGACTTGCATGATCTTCCATCTCATTGACTTCACCATGAACATGCAGGGGAAAATAAAAGAAAACACAGCTATAGCAAGTGTGTTTTGTTTGCCTATTTTAGTGTGTTTAAATAATTTTTTTGCCATATAAATAATGTTTATGTAGATGATATTATAAAGGTTAATAATATCACTTAGTCGCTAATTCACTTTTTTTCTTTTTTTACTTGTAAGGACTTCGAAGCCAGTGAGTTGTAATCAGCAATATCATTCTGCCCTGCAGATCTCAGTCAGAACTGTTCTATGGCTTT
>NW_007747345.1:20396-22334 GCF_000696425.1 Galeopterus variegatus
TTTTAGTGTGTTTAAATAATTTTTTTGCCATATAAATAATGTTTATGTAGATGATATTATAGTAGTCCGATAAAGGTTAATAATATCACTTAGTCGCTAATTCACTTTTTTTCTTTTTTTACTTGTAAGGACTTCGAAGCCAGTCAGTTGTAATCAGCAATATCATTCTGCCCTGCAGATCTCAGTCAGAACTGTTCTATGGCTTTGGTGTTAACATTCCAGTGACACGGAATCTCTACCAAACCAACCTCAGATTCTCATATATTCACTCCTCAAAATAAAATGTTTCTAAAAAGTGTGTTTTAAAATTGGTTGTGTAAAAAAAAAAAAAAGATTGAGGGCCAATTTTTTTTAATATAATCATTTTTAATTTTATAATAAGGTTTACTGAAAAGTCTGCTTGAAATAAAAAAAAATATTCTTCTGAGGCAATTTTTTTCAGAAATATATTTATTTCATAAGTAAAGAAATATATGTAATGTGTTTAGAGATCTACAAATGAAGAGAGTTAATCAATATGTCTCTATGCATAACCAAAAAAATAAGAAAATATTAGCAGTTATATGCATAGTCTAGCATGGATAATCTCATGGTAAAAATTGTAATTAAATTTTATAATAAAATTTTAAAGGTGCAGCAAGTTTTAGGAAAGCAGTCGTCTAATACACACAACAAGGTTCAGAACCATGATTTTCCTTGAAGGTGAAAACAGACTATAGTGTATTACAATCCAGTAAATTTATAATTTTGCCAAGGTAATTTTAAAACATTTTTAGAGATTTTTATGAGAAATGCATAGCAAAGATGACTATCTTGCTTTGATTGAGTTGTGGGGTGCTATATATAATATTTATTCAAATGTTAATATCATCAAATAATTGTTCCCCCTTAGAGATCTGCTAATAACTTTATGTCTTAGTTAATTACAATCTGAGATATTTTATATTATAATGTGTATAAGTACTTGTAAATTTTAAACATTTAGTAAGTTTTTATACTAATTTTAGTAAATTTAGCTCATTTTAAAAGTGAGCTAAACTTTGGGCGATCTGGGATGTTTTAACCATATTGGTGCAGAGGGAATACTGGTGTTTGACTACATCTTCAGTGAAAGGATGGATACCAAGACATCTCCCTATTGGTGTAGAGAAACAGCAAGATATCTGTCTCATCTGGGCACAGGGTGGAAAAATGTCATACAGCAGACTTCTNAAAAGAACCAAATACATTTCTAGAAATAAAAATATATAGTCATTGAAATGAAAAATTCAAAGGATAGTTCAAATAATTACATATAGCTAAAGGGAGAATTAGTGAGCTAGACAATAGATCTAAAGAAATAACATAGAATAAAGAACAGAGAAGTTAAAAGAGATAGAGAATAAGAAATATTAAGAGATGGGATATGGAATTAGAATGCCCTGAATAAAATCTAATCGGATTTTCAGAAAGAGATATTAGAGAAAATAGGAAGAAGAAAATTTTGAAGAGCTGACAGCTAAGACATTTGCAGAATTTATGCAAAACATAAATCCTAACATCAGGAATTACAATGTTTCAAACAGAATAAGTTAAATGAGTATATATTAATAATTATGTGTAGTAAAACCTAACACTCCCCAGCCCCCATAAAACAACAACAACAGCAAAGGATAACAAGAAAATTTTAAAAATAGCCCCTGAGGAAAAAAATCTATAGGAAAATCAATTAAATTGACAGCAGTCTGTGATTAGCAACAACAGAAGACAAAAGGCAACACAATGTTATCTTCAAGGAGCTGAGAAAAAGATATGAGTACAGAATTTTAACCCAAGCTAAACTATCATTTCACAAAAATTGCAATGTAAATATATTTTCAAATAAGAAACATGAGAGTGGTGGCCACTGTCAGATTTCTACTGATGAAAACCTGAAGGATATATATTTTGAAAAGGAAA
>NW_007747345.1:23230-23618 GCF_000696425.1 Galeopterus variegatus
GCAAAATAAGACAATGGGTCAGGGACTGGCAGCATTTAGGGATGGAGGGAGGGGTTGACTACAAGGGGAGTCCAGGTGAGTCTTTGAGTGTTGGAATGGCTGTCTCCTGCTTGTGGTGGTGGTTACAGGAGTCTATTATAAGTTCAAAACTCATAGAATTTTTACACAATAATTAATTACACTGAATGTAAATTTAAATATGTATATATTTTAATATAAAAACCAACAAGCCCTACTTTCTCTAACAAAGCAGAAGAATAAATTATTTAGCTTTGTCCCTTAATTAGGAAATTCTTTCTCATAGTCAAGTGGACTTTATTCATTTGATTTTAGGACTAACATGTGCAATTTCAAAAGATATGGTTATAAATCCAGTTAGCAAAAAACA
>NW_007747346.1:0-11191 GCF_000696425.1 Galeopterus variegatus
TTGATACAACAAGCAAACAGAAAGGACATTGTTGGGTGGGAGGGAGGAAAGGGAGGAGGGATGGAGGTTTTGGTAAGGGACAACAATAATCAACCACAATGTATATTGACAAAATAAAATTATAAATAAATAAATAAAAAGCTTTCTCAGAAGATGCCCTAGGATTTACAATACACATTTAAAAATAATCTCTCAGTTCATCTTGAACTAATATATCACTTCACATATATAGTAACAGTCCTTGTTTTGGGGGTTTCCAAGACCACCCACATATTCAATGATGAACTCATGGGACTCAGCAAATAGCCATACTGAAAGCTAAGGTTTATCACAGCAAAAGGATACACAATAGGATCATCCAGGGAAGAAGAAACATGCAAAGTCTGGGTAAGTCTATGCACATGCTCTCTACTCCCATGAGAGGGTACTCTAAGTAGCAGTGAATACTGTAGTACCATGTATGCAACGTTTCTGCCCAGCAAAGCCTCCTAAGCATCGGAAGGTTTTACTGGAGGCTGGTCACATAGGCACCCTCTGCCTAGCATGGACCAAAATTCAAGATATCTTGAAGGAAAGCAGGTGTCCAGCATAAAACAAACTCTTTGGAGAAATAGTACAGGAATAGTGAGACATCCTCACCAAAGAATGTGTTGTGTGCCAATTTCCCAAATGCCAACCTTGCATGCATGCCTTTGTAAAGACAGCAGGCTCAAGCTCACTGTGTAACTCTTTCCTGCACAGATCTAGTAACAGTATATTCCCAATCCCTCCCTCCCATTCTTGGTGCCAGTTTTGTCATTCATTAAAATTTTACTTGTGCTATAATCAAACAAGATACTATTATTGTGTTACATGGTTTTCTTTTGGAACAATTAAAAATAAGGGAAAATATATTTCACCATAATTTATTCCATTTCTGATGCATTTTCTTTCTTTCTCAAAACTTTTTAAGCTGTATTATATTTTTCCTGCTTGAACAATTTCTTTTAACGTCTCTTGTAGAGAGGATTTTTTGGCAATAAATTATTTTGTTTTGTTTTGTTGTCTTGTTTTATTTTGTTCTGAGGAAGTCTTCATTTTTCCCTCACTTTGGAAGAATATTTTCACTGGGTCAACAGATTTCCGAGTTGACATTTTTTTTCCTTTCTCAACACTTTAAAAATGTCACTCTCTTATCTTTTTGCTTACATGGTTTCTCACAATAAGTCAGCTCTGATTCTATCCTTGTTCTGTAGGAAGGCATCTTCCCTGGTTCAGCACAGATGACTTCAAAGTTTTCTGTTCATCATTGGTTTTATGCAGTTTAAATATGATATGCCTAGGTGGGGATTTCTGTATGCTTTTGTTTTTATTTTTATCCTGCTGGATGTTCTCTAAGCTTTTTTTGGATCTGTGGTTTTGTGTCCCTAATTTTGGAAAATTCTCAGCAATTATTTCTTCAAAAATGTTTCTGCTCCATTCTCTCTGGGATTACAATTTTGTATATGTTCAATGACTTGATGTATCCAGAGCATTTCTGTCTGTATCTCTTTGCATAGGTAGCTTTGACAGTGGTTGTTGTAGGTACTATATTATATATATATACACATATAAAACTCACAGTTTACTAGTGCAATTCTACCAGTTCAAGTATAGAAACTTCAACTTCCTTTTTATCCATTTACTTTCCCTCATTTATAATTGTCTTAAATATTTTCTTTATATACACTGAGAACCACATCCACCAGTGTTAAAATTTTTGTTTCATCCATCAAACATACTTTAGAAAACTCAAAAAGAGATTGGCAGGCCTGGTGGCGCACTGGAGAGTGCGCCGCTTGGGAGCGCAGCGGCGCTCCTGCCGAGGGTTCGGATCCCATGTGGAGACCGGTTCCCACTTGCTGGCTGAGCGCGGTGTGGACGCAACACCAAGGGTTGCGATCCCGTTGCCGGTCCCCGGTACGGGCACGACACTGAGGGTTGCGATCCCGTTACCGGTCAGTAAAAAAGACAAAAAGGAAAAAAAAGAAAAAAAAAAAAGAGAGAAGGAAAATCCAAAAATCTATATCATGAAGCAAACTGGGAGGTTTTCCCTCTTCCTCTGGTGTCTAAATTTGTGTAAGAACTTTTTACTTAACTGTTTGACAGAATTCACCAGGAATGATATCTAGGCCTGCCATTTTTTTTTTTTTTTTTTTGATGAGGGTTGCGGGGGGGAATGTTTTTAACTATACAGTCAATAACACTGCAGATATAGAAAAACCATTAGCATTTTCTATTTCTTCTTAAAGGAATGCTATATGTTGTTTTATTCAGGGAAATTACATCATTTAAGTTATAAATAATGGTATGAAGTTCTTCATAATGTGTCATTATATTCTTTCTATCTTTTTTGGTTATTACTTCTAGATAGGAGTTTATCATATTTAAAATGTGTCTCTGTAGACTATATATCTACTCAAGTGTTTTTTAATCCAGTCTGACAAACTCTGTCCTTCACATAGGGTGTTTACTCATTTACATTTAATGGAATTATCTATGTGGTTATGTTTTAGTCTACCAGAATAGTATTTGTTTCCTTATGCCCAATCAGTTTTTTTTTTTTCCTTTTTCTTCACTTCTTGACCTCTTTTGGATTATTTTTTTATTATTCCAACTTATCTCCTCTTTTGGCTTTATATTTCTTTGTTTTAATTTTTAGTAGTTGTTATAAAGATTAAATTATATATTCTTATTTTACCACCATCTATAGTGAATTAATATCAGATAATTTTGCATATATGTAAGAACTTCCCTACAGCACAATTTCAATTGCCCCCTTTTCTTTTTTGTTCTATTTTTTGCCATATACTAATTCAACCTATATACTAAATCTCATGGTTAGTTATTAATTTTGATGTAATAATAGGTTTTTTAAATTAATAAAATACAAACATATTATTAAAAATGCATTATATTTACCCATATATTTACCATTTCCACCGTTTGCTATTCTTTCCTTTATATATGTATTTCCTTGGTATTATTTTTCATGATAAATCTCCCTTAGCATTTCTTGTACTTTTTCTCTGATAGTTGCATATTCAGCTGTCATTTATCTGAAAATTTATTTATTTAACCTTCATTTTCTGAAGGATATTTTCAATGGATATACAATTATAGGTTGATGGGATTTTTAAAATCAGAATTCAAAAGATTTTTTCATTGTCAACTTTACTTCCATTGTTCCGTGAAGACATCAGCCATAATTCTTACTGTTCTTCCCATGTACAGTCAATCTTCATCACCCGCAGATTCTGTATTTCTGAATTCTTCAACTCACTAAAATTTAGTTGTAACCCCAAATCAATACTCATGGAGCTTTCTCAGTCATCTATGGACATGCACAGTGTGGTGAAATATTTTAATCACCTGACACACACTTCCCAGCATTTGACAAAAAAGGCAAGCCTCTGCCTTCTTGTCTCAGCTCTCATGCTATAAACAAGCATCCTTTTCATGGTATAGTTAGCACCAAGTTTTTTGCATTTTTTGCTTTGGTCATTAAACTCACCATTTGAAATGGTCCCCAAATGTACTGCTAAAGTGTTGTTTAGTGTCCTAAATGCAAGCAGTCTATAATGTCCCTTATGGATAAAATACGTGTGTTAAATAGGCTTTGTTCAGGCATGAGTTATAATGCTGCTGGTTGTAAGTTCAATGTTATGAATCATCAATAAATAATAAAGGTGTTTTAAGACAGAAACACATATAAAACTAAGTTATGTATTGATCAGTTGACTAAAACATTCTAACTAGAGGCTTGTAGAAACCTAACCCTGTATTTCCACTAGAAACAATAATTCAGATAATTGGAGGGAAAATGGCGGCGGGAATGGAGCACCCGTGTCGGGACACAGCGCGATCCTGAGTGATGTTTGATAATTCAGTATTCTGACAACTTCATAGAACATAACTGTTGCAAATAATGAGAATCAATTATATGTAATACATCTTTTTACAATACACTGCATTTCAGATTTTCTATTTATCTTTGATTTTCTGCAGTTTAACTCTGATGTATATGAACATGGTTTTCTTTGTATTTATCCTGACTGGGGTTTTCTGAGCTTCTTGGATGTGTAAATTTATAATTTTCAGCAAATTTGAAAAATATCCAACCATCCTTTAAAAACATTTCATGCCCCTTTTCTTTCACCTTTTTGTATGGTACCTCCAGTTCTAAATATGGAACATTTAATATTGTCTCACAGACCACTGAGGCTGTGTTTGTTTTTGAAAATTTAGGTAAAATTTCCATAATATAATATTAAGGATTTTAAAGTGTGCTATTGTGTGGTACTTAATACATTCACTGTTGTGCAACCACTCCTCTATTTGGTTCCAAAACATTTCCATCACCCCAAAAGGAAACTCTGTGCCCATTAAGTTAGTACTCCCTGTTTCCTCTACCCCTCAGTCCCTGGACACCACAAATCTGCTTTCTGTCTCTGTGAATTTATCTATGCTGAATATTTCATATAAATAGAATTGTACGATATGTGACCTTTTGTGTCTGGCTTCTTTCACCTAGCACAAAGTTTCCAAGTTTCATCCATGTTGTAGCATGTTTCAGTATTTCATTTCTTACATGACTAAATAAAGTCAGTCTTTTTCTTTCTCAGCTTTAGTCTGGAAAATGTATATTTCATGTCTTCAAATTTAGTGAGTCTTTATTTTGTCATGTTCTATATGCTGTTAATCCTATCCAATGAATTCATTTTATATTTGTATTTTTGTTATGTAATTCCTTCTTTTTTCAGTTTAAGCATTTGCATTTCTCTTCTGAAATTTTCTTGATGTTTTGTACTGTTCTATCCATCTGTTCTTGTAGACTCAACATGCTCATAAAATTAATAGTTCTTATCTTTTAATTCCAATATCTGGCTTATCAGTCCACCTATTTATGTTGACTCCTTTTTCCTTTTGATTTTGGGTAATATTTTCCAACTTTTTTGCATATTATATAATTTTGCATTTTAAGCCAGACATTGTGATTACAGGAACAGTGGACAGTAAAGTATAATTTTTGTGTTGTTTTCTTAAGGATGCTTGCCCCATCCTCTGTCATCGAGCTACAGTGAGGAAGGATCATTCAAATTCCATAAGAGTCTAGTTGAGCTGAACTTGGGCCTCAGTTTTAATTAAGTTGGGCTCATTTCGGCTGTCAAATGGGATGAAAGATATCTCTCTTTACCCCTCTGCCCAGTTCCCCATATACTGTGCCACTGCTAATGGGCAAATATATTGTGCCATTGCTAACAGACAGATATATCACATTTTGTCAGGCTCTGAAGTAGGATAATACTGGGCTACAGTTTCAGAGAGTTTTGGTTTATCTTGGGATAAACTGTTATTCCAACACAATAACATCAATTTATAATTAATCAGGCTCTGTCAGTACCTAGAAATGTGTACTTTAAGTCATTGCAGTCAATATTTCATAAGTAAGTCTACATGAAAATATAAGGACATACAATAGTAAAGATCAGAAGAGGATAAAATACATTGTTCAAATGTATAGGATATTTTTGTATGGGGTTTTGGACAATAAAAATTTAAATTAAAAGACCACCAACATAGTAAATTAAAAATTAATAGTTTTCATTACAAGCTTGAATAAATAAAAGTATATATATATATGATATATATATATCATATATATATGATGGCTGTTACTGTACAACTGGGATGTTGAGATAGGTATGGTTAAAGATCTGCTCACCAGGGCTCCCCCCATTCGCATCTTCTGGGTTTCTGGGTCCCACGGTAGGAAGAGGTGGATAGAGAAAATTTGTCGACCAGCTTCTCTCTTCAAGAAATTCCCCAAGCTTGTTGTTCTTCTGAAAATTACTAAAACGCAGATAATATTTTACCTAAAAGGAGCAATAATAAACAAGCAATATCTATAAATCAAAAAAGTAATTAAACAGGAATCAGGGACAAAATGAAGTAAAAGCACAATTGGGAATATGTGATTTTGAGGCAGACTAACTGATGAGTGCCAAGGTGGATTCTGAACATCAGGAGCTGAGAGCAAACTGGTCATAAAGCACATCACAAGCTCTGACCACATCCTAACATAAGCCTCCTTCCCTTTAAATCTGTCCTCTCTTAAGTCTGTGAAATTTTTTATTGAAATGCCAACAGAAGCGGGATGTATACTGTGGGTTTGCAGGAAACAAACACAGTGGCAACTTGCACATCATTGTGAATGTATTTTCTTAAATAGGCAGCTGGCATGCAAACTGATATGACATATACCAAAAGGCATTGTTAACTTCTTTTCTCATTTTGTAAGTCAAGTGTTCTGGGAGGAAAATGTTTTCTTTTCCTAAAAATGATTGTAATGTAAGGAAGAACCCTATAGGAGGGCAGAGGAAGAATGTGATAAGTTGTAAATGTGGAGTTACATAATTTAATGATTAAATGAAAAGACAATACTAATTCTGGGAAGCTGAGCAAACATCAAGTTACACTGGGCTGGTCCTAAGTAGCTTTATGAGACCAAGAGTAGCAAATAGGCCAAGAGTTGCCAAAAGTCAGAAGAGTCAGTCAGAGAAATCGGTAAAATTAGGAGGGGCAGGCAGATGCCACAGGTCTAGGTGAATATTCATACATTCAGTTATCAAAAGTTTTAGGGATTTATTACATGCTCAAGGATAGTCCCTGTTCTTTGAGGAGCTCATGTTCTAGTTGAGGAAACACATATATCTATATTACAGTATAAATTCAGTGATAGAGATGTGTTTAGGGTATTTATGGGAGTAGGAAGGAGGAAAAGAGTGTGCATGGTCAGGAGAGACAATGCAGATGGAGTCACGGCAGCTATTGTAAAGGGTAAGCAAGAGTAAGCCAAGTGAGAGAGACAGGATGACAAAGACTTGACCAGGAGTGATATATGCTGTTGAGCCTACACTGAGTCACTGACTTGAGGGAAGCTGACACGTAGGGAAGCAGTGAGAGAGTAATGGGACAGAACAGAAAGACATCCGTAACCCTGCTTACAACTCGGTGGTCTTCCTCACTTTTTAGTTCCACTGACAACCATCTGTATCCTAAGTGCAGAATTTTGGTTCAGTGCATACCCATATTCTGTTGTTTCCCTCAACACCAGAGACACCAAGTTCAAAGCACTGTTCTTGTCTTTCCATGGGGGCTGTTATCAGAATCTTTCTCAGTGTCGGCAGGTGTTCTAATTTTGATTCAGCCTGGCTAAGCCTTAGTGTAATTTCCTACATTTGGAATTAGAAAATTATGAAGTTCTCTCTAAAGAAAGGAATTTTTTTGTGTTGTGTTCCTGCTAATGAAGAAGTATCTGATTTATCACATCAGGTATTTTGACGGCCTGCCTAAGCCTTAGTGTAATTTCCTACATTTGGAATTAGAAAATTATGAAGTTCTCTCTAAAGAAAGGAAATTTTTTGTGTTGTGTTCCTGCTAATGAAGAAGTATCTGATTTATCACATCAGGTATTTTGACCTAGGAAGTGTGCATTCACTTCTCCATCATCTGTGGGGCTAGAAACAGCTGCCATATCAGATACAGTGGCAAAGGTCATATCCTTAGTTGTCAAGGCTTCCCATAACTCCAATTTATGAGTAAGGCCTGATAGAGAGTGAATACAATTCATTCCTCATCAGCACAAATGACTGGCTAAATAAATGCACAGACACTGAAGTTAGTTAGATTTGGATTCAAACCCATGCTCCACTATGTACAAGCAGCAATATAATCTTGGATAAGTTACAATCTCCCCACTTATAACATGGAATAATGATATGTCCATTTCATTAAATTTCTGGAAACTGGAAGTACAATTACGAGGTTTCTACATAAAACTTTCTCACCTTAAGTGGCAGAGGATCGTTGCTATTTTTGAAATGGTGATCAAAGACAATAGCAGCCAGAACTTTTTTAGAGTTATTCTTTTGTTTAACATAATCCTCAAAATCTCTTTCTGAAGAAAAGCCTATAACTTTAGAGAGAGAGAAATCTAATATGTGAGTTGTCCACATAAAGGCAAAATGTACAATAGCCCTTCCTACCTGTAAAATGAGAAACCACTTTACGTGGATGAAAAACTATCAAAATATTATAAATTTCAGAACACTGTTGCTCAAATATTGATATAACAAACTAATGGATATTTGGAGCGCATAAAAATTTTAAGGAATTTTAAAAACCTTTATCACAAGTTTAAAACAATAATTGTTACAATAAACACATATTGAAGTAAGCTTAGGGATGAAGGATACTTACAATAGCATTTTAAATTCCCATGTGGAAGGGAAATAAGAAAAAAAATGCAATCTCTTCAAAGTCCTATACTATGGGAATCTCTAATATCAAGTTAAAAAATACTCAGAAATTGAGAAATGAAACCACTTTATGTTCTCAATTTATGAGGCAATTACATTTCAAGATTTGAGGTGATTGATCAAGAAATTTGGCCTAAATTAAATTTAACCTAACTGAATTCTTTTAAAAATTGTGGTATTATCTATATCCTCCTAGGATAAAATATTTAGTCATTTAAAATATTTGTACGTGCATTTGTATACACTAAAGATTTTCTTAGGGGTAAATATATGTTTGATGAAAAAAGCATACCAAAGATTTCAATAGCCCATGGGTGAAAATAAGATTCCATGACGTTTTATTACTAAGATTTAAATGGTTCTCCCTCCAGCAAATCCCCAATGATCTGATTCTCAAAGGCTTCCACAAGAAGCTTCATTGTTGCCATTGTTGATGAATAGCTTGTGAGAAAACCAACATCCTCGCCAATGGTACTGTCTCATGCTTCCAGAGTCCCCATTCCCAAGGCACACTCTCCTCCACTCTCTGCCACACTTGTCACCTGGGCTCCAAGGTATCACTGTTTCTGAACCTCACAAAGACTACCATATATTCAGCTCCTTCAGCCACTTTGCCCCATTCATATTTGCAAAAAAATCTATTAACACGCAAACACACACACACCCCACTCAACTCTAAAGAATTGGACCCCATCCCAAACACTGTCTTTTCTGTACATTTGGAAACTTGGTGGAGACCCTTGAGTTCTCATCCTCTAAAACATGTACATTTAAGTAACTGTGGTGGTTGGGCACTTGCTGTACATTTGCATAAAAAAGAGTCATTCCTACATTTGCCACAAAACAAAGGAACATACTGGCCCAGAGGAAGAAGGGAAGGTTAAGGTCATAGATATGGACCTGACCTTGGTGCTGGTGCTCTCAGGGGCTAATGTTTAGCCTGGGAGGTGACTGTGCATTCCCAATGATTTATCTCCAAGACATGCACTTAAGGCAACCATGAGAAGAAAGTATCCAGCCACCTTGACTGCTTTTTGTGCCCACACTTCAAAGCTGACCTCCAGTAAGCAACTTAATCATTCCCAAAGGTTGACACAACATTTGTAGGAGGAAACATTTTAGGCAGGACACCATGTTTATCTCATCTCTAAAACCTATCCTTTTGAAATTTAAATTACTGCTTTTTGGATGTATGCAAAGCAAAGGAAATAGCCAAACTTACCATATTTTGCCTTTAGTCGTTTGGTGCAGGGAAATCAACCATGTCTTTCACTACTCTCTAATCTTCTAACCTGAATCTTGTGTTTTAAGCCAACCTAGTCTATGCAGCTGCCAAGTCATAAAAAAAACCCTGCAAATATTTCAGCTTTATGGGGACCCAAGAACATTTTGGTTTTGCTCCCTACTATTCTTACTGCCTTAGTGTGTTTCTGTTGCTTATAACAAAAGTACCCAAAACTTCAAGAAATTTTTGATTCCTGTTCAATTTCTTCTTGGACCCATAGGTCATACAGGAGTCTGTTGTTTAGTTTCCATGTACTTGAGTAGTTTCCAGAATTTTGCTTGTTATTGATTTCCAGTTTTAGTACATTGTGGTCAGAAAAGATACTAGGAACGATTTCAATTTTTTAAAATTTGCTGAGACTTGTTTTGTGACCTAACATGTGGTCTATCCTGGAGAATGTTCCATGTGCTGATGAGAAGAATGTATATTCTCTAGTTGTTGGATGAAATGTTCTATAGATGTCTGCCAGGTCCAATTGATCTAAGGTATAGTTTAAATCCTGTGTTTCTTTGTTGATTTGTTGTCTGGCCATAAATTAGTCATAAACTATTCTCAAAATTTCAAAGACCTAAAATCAGAGTATACTCTCTGATTACAGTAAATTAAAATAGAAATCAACAACAGAAAGATAACAAGAGCCCCCCAAATGTTTGGGAGTTAACCAACACATTTCTAAAAACTCTGCAATTCCATGCATCAAAGAAATTAGAGCAGAAACTGGAAATATTTTAGGCAACCCAAAGCAGCCCATAACAAGATTCTAAATTTGTTGGGATACTTATGTTATCTACTTTAAGAAATTTGGGGAATTTTGCATTCTTCTGCATCAGTGTTTATTTTAAAATGAGAAATGTTTTGAGAAGGCACCTACCCTCAAGGACTCTCAAATCTCTTGAGAGACAAAGAAGATTAAAAAATACATAACTCAATAAGTATATGTGTGTATGTACATGTGTGTGTGGAGGGAAAAGGACCCACCAAACTTCCCAGAGTGTTTTTCTTCAGGAGAAAGAGGAGAGAAATCTGAGTGTGAAGGTAAGTGAAGAACTGGGAACTTTTAAAATAATTCTACTTAGCTAGAGTTGTTTCTAAAGCATTCATCAATGACTTGTAAACATTTTTATAAACAATGTTTTAAATAGCTGACCACTGAGCATGCATCCAGAATGAAGGCTCATACTATCCTGTGCCTTTGTGTACCTGTGGCACCTGATCATGTGGCCCTGTAGTTATACTTACCCAGGTTTAAGAAACATGACTAGAAATAAGGAAGAACTAGTATCACAGAACTGGACAACAACTTAGAATAACATAAATTGGTCGTCCAATTTTAAAATATTAGTATTTCTTCTGGACTCTATGGAAAAAAAACATTTATAAGAATTTAACTCTCAAGTTTAACAAAGTCCATAATATTACACTTAGGAGGTTAATGCCTGGTTATAAAGATATCCTACAATGTTTTACTTGGGAGATTAATGCTCAGTTAAAAAGGTTATAAGTATGTCTTTGATAAAATAATTTAAGAATATATTTTTTCAGAAAACCTTAATTTCTAACCTTTCAT
>NW_007747346.1:11697-12501 GCF_000696425.1 Galeopterus variegatus
CTATGGAAAAAAAACATTTATAAGAATTTAACTCTCAAGTTTAACAAAGTCCATAATATTACACTTAGGAGGTTAATGCCTGGTTATAAAGATATCCTACAATGTTTTACTTGGGAGATTAATGCTCAGTTAAAAAGGTTATAAGTATATCTTTGATAAAATAATTTAAGAATATATTTTTTCAGAAAACCTTAATTTCTAACCTTTCATATTGGTGTTTAAATCCCTTTTCACATTTTCAACAATATCCTGTACTACAATACTTTTGGAAGGCACATACACCAGTTCCCAAGGATAAGGAAAAGTGATGGGGTCTCTGATGAATAAAGGCACGTCATCCACTGGTTGAGCAGCATAATCGAAAGGTCCAGACTTCTTGATGACAGTAAGGTAGCGTGTTGCCAAAAGTGTAGCACCAAATATAAACATTAGGACCATTTCTACAACTAAAGCAATATACTGCCGCCTCTAGAAGGGAGGGGGGGAAGAAAAAAATATTAGATTATGTTAATTGCCTTAAGAGATCATTAACATTGCAAATGGATAATTCTTTTATATTAAGTCAATAGACACTTCATAAAAGAATATAGAGATGGCTTTTGCACAGCTTCACTCTATATAGCACTTTCCTGTACTTTTCCCTCCTTTCTGTGTGACACTCTGCTATTATTTCACTCTGTGAAAACTCTATTTTTGGAACAGATAGCCCCAGTCCTAGAACTGAGAAAAGTAAAACAGTATAAATTGAAATGCAGTGATAGCACTGCCTCCGAGCTGTTGCAACAATCCTATAGATAGTTCAAC
>NW_007747347.1:0-856 GCF_000696425.1 Galeopterus variegatus
TAAATAGCAATAAAGATTAAAGATAGCACTGTGTCTTTCATTACCATTGCTATGCTCTTGTAACTGCATGGAGACTAATCATGTTCTCTCAGTTTGGGCAGTACATTTGAGCAGAGAAATACTTATAGCAAAGGCTCACAAGCCTTTCTCCAAAACTTTTGGATTCAAATGTCTCAATTATTGGGTTTAAAAATAAAATATAGTAAATTATCTGCCTATTATTTTTCACACTCAGCAGAGCAGCAACTGTTTAGGTTAGTATCTCTGAACCAACACATTCTCATTTGGAGAGATAAAATGAAAACATTAAGTAGCTTTACAATATTCTAGGTCATAGTTTGTCACAAAATTAGTTATACGAAAACCTTTCTTTGGTTTTCAGAGTTCTCTGGACTTAAAAATTGCTAATAGAGGATTGTGGGCCTATATTAGTAGCTTAGAAACTAACATTTATAAGATTTAAGGTAAGGATATTTATTAATAAAACTGTCCAGTCTCCCTGCATTTATTAATTTAATTTTTATTTCATGATAAAAAAGAGGTTTTTTTCATGACTATATTTCTGAAAGATTGTTTCCTCTTCTTCATTATTCTTAGGTGCACTACAATTGTTCTTGCATTAAAGAGGGATTAATAACTACAGACGAGCAATGTGATTCTATTGATGCCAAATCTGGGAAATGTGATACAAAGTGCTATAAATTACCTTTATTCATTGCTTTTATCTTTTCTACACTTGTATTTTCTGGTTTTTCTGCTGTACCAATCACCCTGGCCATCTTCTGGTATGTATAGATTATTCATAATCATTATTAATTTAATACACAAGAAAACAAATGTTAGGAAGATTTTAGAA
>NW_007747347.1:2136-2982 GCF_000696425.1 Galeopterus variegatus
TGGATAAAGAGTAAGTAAGGGTTATTTTGATGTGCCTGGGACAGAATATGGAGAAATCTAGTATTATATTCAGACTTCCTATTTGGGGAACTGAATGAATAACAGTTTCATTAACTAAGACAGGAAATTCAAGTAGAGAAAGCTTAGACTGAAGAAGATCAGTACAGTTTTTAACATGCCTCACTTAAAATTTATGTGAAACATCCAAGAAAATGTTCCCAGCAATGAGATAAGAGATATAATAGTAGTATTCCAGAAGTTTAGTTCTGTGTCTTTTCACTTCTCTTGGTAACCGAACAGAGCAATAAAGGAAATAAAATACACACACGCACACACACGCGTGCACATTATACTGTAGTTTCAATACAATTATGAGATAGAGAAAAAATGACAAAGTTGAAACTGCACGTAAGTATTGCCAAAATTGAAGCAGGACTGGAAGCCAGTTTGTAGATTTACAAAGATGTTCTAAAGAACAGGAAATGTCGAGAGGACCTAATGATTAACCTCAGATATCTCCAGAATATATTCCTGCTCAGAAGGAGAGGGCCTAACCTTGAGATGGTTATTCTAGGAACAGAACTTAGGTAGATAGGTTAAGGCAGAATCTCTGTGGGAAGAATAAGAGAGAAGACTTAAAGAGTACATAGGATGTCCAGACATCGCAAATCTTAAAAAGTGCCGGAAAATACACCTTCTACAAATGAATGCATAACTTTTGAAAGCAAGAAATGCGAAGAGATCTCAGAACTTCAGGGCTAATCATAGAAGTTCTTTTGAAGTAGGACAGGTTTGGAGAGGCAGAGGAAGTATTGCCACACATAGGAACCATATTTAAGTCTTCTA
>NW_007747347.1:6110-6440 GCF_000696425.1 Galeopterus variegatus
TTTTCCCCTTCAAAATTCATGTTGAAACTTAATCCCCACTGTAACAGTAGTTAAGAGAGTGGGAAGTTCCACTCTTATATTTGAGAGGTGGGACTTTTGGGATTAGATGAGGTCAAGAGGGTGGGCATTAGTGGTATCATAAGAGAAGAAATAGAGACCTGAGCTAACACTCTCGGACTCCTTGCCATGTTGTGCTTGGTGCTGCCTCAGGACTCTGCAGAGAGTCCCCACCAGCAAAATGTCCCTCACCAGATGCACACCCTTGATCTTATACTTCCCAGCTTCCAGAACTGTTAAAAATAATTTTTTAAAAAATAAATTACCCAGTCT
>NW_007747347.1:12133-12501 GCF_000696425.1 Galeopterus variegatus
TGGACATTTAGATTGGTTCCAAATCTTGGCTATTGTAAATAGAGCTGTGATGAACATCAGAGTGCAGGTGTCCCTTTGACATGATGATTTCCATTCCTTTGGGTGTATACCTAGAAGTGGGATTATGGGATTGTATGGTAGTTCTATCTGTAGTTGTTTGAGAAGCCTCCATACTCTTTTCTATAATGGCTGTATTAATTTACAGTCCCACCAACAGTATACAAGAGTTCTGTTTTCTCTACATCCTTGCCAGCATTTGTTATTCTCAGTCATTTTGATAATAGCCAGTCTAACTGGGGTGAGATGATATTTCAATGTGGTTTTGATTTACATTTACCTGATGTTTAGTGATGTTGAGCATTTTTTTC
>NW_007747348.1:0-12500 GCF_000696425.1 Galeopterus variegatus
CTGATTAAATGCCCTCAGATCTTGGAAGGAAGCAAACACCCAGGAGATCTGAGGTTCTCTCCCACCCCAGCCCCCCAGCAGTGCCTCAGACAGAATATGGGCTAAAAAATTAACTGGGCTTCCATATGAGTGGGAGTGTTAGTCATTCCAGGCACACATACCTGCAGCATTAATAAGAATTTTCATCTCACTTCTGAATATTCACTCATGGTTAGCCCCCTACCTCATTCATTCCCATGGCTTCAATTACCATATAGAGCTATGACTCCTAAATCTATGTCTCCAGCCCACATTTCTTTCCAGAACTGGAAACCTGCTTTCACTCAGATGTCCCACTGGCCCCTCAAACTCAGGATGCCCCGACCCCACTGAGGACCCACCTCCTTCCCCTCACCTGGACCGGGACTCTCAGTGAAGGTTTCCATGGGGCACCCAGTAGCCAAAGCCAGAAATGCAGCTCACCTCGACACTCCCTATCCTGATCCACAGGTGACCCATCCCAAGTCCTGCTCTTTCTGATCTCTACCTCCACCAGTGTTTTCTTAGCAAGTGTCCACACAGCTCTGAACCCATCTCTCTGTCCTGCTTCAATTTTCCTTTTGCTGCTGCAAGATTTCTGTGAAATGCAAAGATGAGCATTGGCACTCTGGGTCAGACTCTTCAGTGACTCCCCCGGCCTTCCAGATAAAGTCCACACTCCTTTACATGTCTCTAAGGCCCTGCTTGATCTGTTATGGACTCAGCCGTATCCCCCCAAAGTTCATATGTTGAAGCCCCAACCCCCTATACCTTAGAATGTGACTGTATTTGGAGACAGGGTCTTTAAAGAGGTAATTAAGTTAAAAGGGGATCATTAGGGTGGGCCCTAATCCAATATGACTGGTGTCCTTATAAGAAAGGAGATTAGGACACAGGCACACACAGAGGGACAACCATGTGAAGACAAGAAGGATGATGGCCATTGCGAACCAAGGAGAGGGGCCTCAGGAGAAACCAACCCTGCCAACACCTTGATCTTGAACTTCCAGCCTCCAGAATGGTGAGAAGTAGTGTCTGTTTTGGAAGCAACCCAGTCTGTGGTGCTTTGTTAGGGCACTAGGGCAGCCCTCACCTCCACCGTCCCCACCGCCACCACCGCTTGGACGGGACGCTCTGACTGTGCACTCCACTCCCGCAGCTCCAGGCTTGCCCCGCTCTTCTCTCAGCTCTTCATCCAGCTCACTCCTCCCTCCAAAAAGCCTTCTCTGACCTTCCTCTTTAAGTATCTCCCAAAACATGCCTCTTGCAGACCCCTGATCTCACTTCCTATTTACTCATCTGTGACCAACACTGGAGTGTTTGGTTCATGAGGACAGGGACCAAACCTGTGCCTACAATAGTCTGGTACCTAGAACGTGCTCAATAAATCCTTTTGAATGATAATTAATGAATGGAAGAAAAAACACAAATAATTCAAAATTGATTATACTTAAGATTTAAAAAAAAGAAAAAAAAACAAGTTCATAAGTATCTTAATAGAGATTACCAGGGCGGTCTCCTCATGGGGGCCTAAGTTTCCAAATCAAAGCCACTCTCTCATAAATCTGTGTTTCTTCAGCTACCAGATAGACTTTGAAAGTAGGGATGTCCCTGAGCCCTACACAGAATGCAGGTGATGCAGATTTATTTCAGGAACCAAGACCACTTCTAACATAACAGCATGGTAGATGATAGCCACAGTTTGGACCCATAAAATATCCTCACATCAGTGAAACTGAGCCCCAGAACTCCTGACCATTTCAATGGGAGAGAGGACAAGGTCCAGTCACCTCCACAACAGACAGCAAGCAGCCCTCTGTTGCTCCAGGGCAGCCCACAGCACCAGCACACGTAATTATTCTTGTCTTGACTACTGAGATCTGCTTGTGGAAAAGCTGCTCCACCCCCACTTTACAAGGATGGGCCCAGGTTCCTGGGTGCAACCTATCCCTTAACCCAGCAGCTCAGAGTGCACTGACTTTATGTGGAGAGGACAGAAACTTCATTCTGAAATCTCTTTTTGGCTCTGAGCATCTCCTGTGAGGTATTAAAGCCGGCCTACATTTTACCTATAAAGAGTGTATCTGGGTTCTCTGAATAAAGACCCACTTGTTTAGAAGGAATAGAACCTGATTCAGCTCCGTCTAGAATTAGAATGATGGTCGATGTGCAGATAAATTCCACCCCACCAGCCCTCCCTGCCCCCTTCCCTTCACGTGCCCCCATCACCTAACTTACATAATTGATTAATCTGCTCACTGGCTGCTCCTCACCCCCAGCCCTGCCATCACCAGTAGAATGAAGGGCTCCATGAGAATGAGGATTTGGTCTGCTTTGTTTCCGCTCTTTCTCTGGTGCCTAGAACACTGCCTGGTACGTAACAGGTGCTCAGTGTGTGTGTTGAGTGAACGGATGGACGAATGAATAAACACACACACTCCATTCTTCTTTCCTCTGCATAGACCTAAAGGTGAGTCCCCACTCTCATCACCACCTTGGTGATTCCCCTTAAATCCACAGCAGGGGATCCCCCTGGAACCCCCTACACCTTACCTTTCTCTAAATGGTACTTCTGTATCTGTGTGCTAAAACCAGCATCTGTTCCATCTGTGGATACTGCCCCAGACCCTACAGATGTCCTTCCAGGGCCAAGGCAGTTTCCGGTCACAGATGAGAAACTAGCCACAACTCCATCGATGCTAAAACCCACATAAACAGATTCACCAGTGGCCTGGGGTCCCTGCCCACTATAAGTAGAAGTTCTCAGGTGACAAGAGCCTGAGGCCAGGGCCCAGGCTATAGTGGTATTGGGGACACTCAGGGTCCATCAGCAACTGCTGCCCGGGGAAAGGCTGGAGGAAGAGGTAGTGATCTGGAGACTCTGAGGGCAGGAGGGTGTGGGGCAGCAGACAGGGTCAGTACCCGGCCTCCTATGCTGGCTCCACGAGCCCTGGTGCCTTCAGACCTCCTGAGCTTCTCCTGTGACCAGCCACCTCCCGGTGCTGTTGGGAGAAGCAGCGTGAGAACTACAACCGAGGGAATGGTATCGTGCTGAGCAGCACAGGCCAGGATCGAACCCTCTGTCAGCCGCTTGCTCCCCACGTGACCTCCAGCAGGTTTCTAAACCCATCTCCTGCCTTGTTATTGTTTAAGAGCCTGGCATGTGGTTAATGAGCAATTATTATGAAACGTAAAAGAATGCAGTCAGCTGACCCCAAAGCGGGAGGAAGAAGGGAAGGTGTGCTGCAAAGCTACAGTAGCCTTCTGTCCCTGTCTTAGAGCCTGGAAACAGTCCTGTTGCCCACTTGTCTCCTCCGGACATTCCTAGATGGGGGACATATTAGTGTGCTGAGCCTGGGTTCCTCCAGGAGCTGCAGGTACCACAGCCTTTCTCTTAGTGGTGACTGAGCTGTGGTCTGCACCCTGCAGAGGCTCTGCAGTCACATAGATGGCAGTTAAAATCCCAGCCCTGTCACTAGCTGTGTGACCTTGGCCAAGTCAGTTACCCTCTCTGTGCCTCAGTTTCCCCCTCTGTAAAATGCAAATAATGATAGTTAGCACCTCCCTTATAGGACGGTGCATTGCTGGATATATCCACATCCCCCGAACAAGCCCCATGCTTTCCAGCCCCCTTGCCTCGGCTCTTGTGGTTCCTCTCATGCCCTCTCCCTTCCTCATCTCTGCCTGCTGGAACCCTACATCAGGGCCCTGCTCAAATGACTCCACCTCCGTGAAGTGTTTCTGGGTCTCTCTATCTTGTGTGGCCTCCCTTCTTTTCAGCCTTCCCAACACACAACTATTTTTTTCTTTGGCATCTGGCTGATGCAGGGATCAACCACACAACCTTTCTATGGAAGTCACCCTGGCATAGAGTGCACATGTTTTATTCCTAGCACCCCTTCTTGACAATAAGCTTTGCAGTCAGACCTAGGATTGACTCCAGCTTTGCCACTTAAAGGCTGTGTGACCTCAGCCAAGTTACTTAAAGTCTCTGATCTTCAGTTTCCCCATCTATAAGAAGGGCATAACAAAACACCTACCTCATAGGGTTTGTGGTGAGAATTAAAGGAGATAATGCCTGTAAAACCTTTAGCACCTTGCTAAGCACATCATATGTGCTCAGTAAGTGTTATTACACGGTAATTATTATTAGCACCACTAGGCGTTGAGTCTGAAAGCCTGCCATTTGCAGTTCATTCCTTTGGGCCTCTCCAATTCAGGCAGCTTCTAAAATGCAAATCTTGGAGTTAGTGGTGGCCCCACAGGGGGCAACTGGTAACTTCTCACTAAAGACCAAGCTGTTCTTGATAACAAAATTTGGGAGGCCTAATGGAAAAGAAGAGAAGATCAAGGAAAAGGAGAAGAACCTGAAAGGAGTTTCAAAGGAGACAGGTGCCCACTTCTCAGTCTTGTCCCTGGTCCCAAGCAAAAGAGGGCATCACATGAAAACTGTCACCCATGTACTAAGGGCTCTGCCTGAGGCACACAGCTGGGTGGGACCTTTCCACATGTTCTCTCTGTAAACCTCAGGACAAACCTGCAATGTCATCATTTGTCTCCTTCTTTTCCAGTTGATGACTCTGAGCCTCAGAGAAGTTAAGTGACTTACCCAAAGTCACACACCAGTGGAGACATAGCCTAGATTCAAACCCAGGTCAATCTTACTCTAGGGCAAATGTAGAGGAGAAAAGGTGGGTGGAGGAAGGGGAGAGAACATCTAGCCACTGAGAGCACAAACCCCCATGATAAGGCAGAAAAAGCAATCTGTGAAAATGTATGGTTTTATTTATGGAAAATTAAGTCAGCATACAACTTCATCATAATACCATTTCTCGAAACATTAACTCCCATCGATGTTGTAAAAATCTGGGAAGCTACAAAATGTCTTTTTAAAAGCCTCCTGTTCTCTATAAACATCCACTTTTCAGGCTGACCAAGATTTCCCCTCCTTTCCCTTTGACCTGTTGGCTTTAAATCTAGAAAGGCCTGCGGTAGCCCACATGTTAATGTGGCTTGAGAAAGGTTCCCATCTGCCTGCAAGCCCAGGGGAAAGCAATGTTCACTTTAATTGCTCTGTGAATTAGAGCCCTTTTGGGTTTAAATCCACAGCCACAAACCTATTATTTTCTCCAGTCTTAGAAACAGCAGGGAAGCATTTTTCTTTCTCTTGTCCAATATCGCCCTCTCGTGGTTCAACTCTACTGTTAAAGTAGAAAGTAAACTCATGAAATAGACACTTGTGCCCCCCGAAACTCTGCTCTCTCTGACTGATCACCCAGCCAGCCAGCCAGCCAGTCATATTCCATCCTTCTGCCTTCTCATTTGGTCGTCGTTGCTTATGGGTCTATTATGTGCCAAGCAACAATGATTCCAGATGCCCTAGGTACTTAGCACAAGCTAATGCAGAACCGGAGGGCCTGAAGGAAATGGCCCAAATCTGGAATCCCAGCTCTGCCCCTTAAAGCTCCAGAGACTGTGGTGCTGGGGGTCAGTTCACCCCCACTGGACCTTTTTTCTCACCATGAGTTTGTAATACTGACATGCCCATCTTCAAAATATACAATATTATATACGTCCCTTTAATTTTACCTCTGTTTTATTTTTACAAACAGGTCCTGGAGCACACTTAGGTTTTTGTTACAAAGGAATGGCAGAGAAACTAACAGGTAAGTCCAGATCCTGGCTTCAGAAGCCTTGGGTTCAAATCCTGGTTTTGCCAGTTACCTACCTTGCTACCTTGGGTAAACTGCTTAACCTCTTTCCATCTCTTTTTTCGTGTCTGTAAAATGGACACAATCCCTGGGTTCAAGAAGATAATTGAGATTCTCAAACTTTTGTGTAAGCAAAATTCCCTGGGGATTTTGGAATCCCATTCATTGCCCAATAGGGGGTTCCTATTAACAGGACATACTCCACTTCCCAAATGTATTGAGTAAAAAAATCTGAAAACACCTGAGACAGCTGAGCAGTTAACGAGCTGCCTATGGGATGCTGATGGTTGAACCACCTGCACATTGGAATCAGCAGGAGAGCTTTAAACACACTGGTGCCCCTTCACGCACCCCCACTGTGCTGTGACTGGTCCAGGGTGGAGCCTGGCACTGGGATTTTTATGATTACTGGGGTGATTCCCACGTGCAGCCAGGGTTGAGAACCACTGCCATAGCCAAATGCCTGCCGCACAGTAAGAGTTTAATAAATGTTAAAAGTCCTACCAATACATCCACATCATGACTCAAACACTATGCCTTTACTTAACAACAACAACATAACAGTGAGCCTCTATCAGGTTCCAGGCACTGAAAACAGAGCAACAATCAAACCAAAACACAAAGACAAAAGTCTCAGCACTCAGGGAGATCACAATAAAGCAGCGGGCCAGTGTGACATCTTGCACTGGGCCCCCCAAATTATGTAGCCAGCCCAGGGAGTTAGGGCTGCATATCATGGAGGGCCTTGTGAGTTGGGCAAGAACTTTGTCTTTCTCTCTGAGATGGAAAACCATCATTTCCCACAAAAATCTGTCTGGGAACAGAAGAGATTTAGAGACACTGCTGCAACTTCCGGGAAAGCTATGTCTGGTGGTAAGATTTCAGTTGGGGAGAACTGGCGGGGGGAGACGTATTTGAGGCAGTGGGATCTGCCCTGGCTTACTGAGTCCCTTATGTCTGTCTGTTCCCTGAGCAAGGCTGCCTGAGCAACAGACGGACAACACAGCCTGGAGCTGGCTGCCCCTGCCCGCTTCCCTGCCGTCCTTCCTTCCTGCAGACTCAGCCGGCCAGCTGTTTCCAGCTGTCTAGGCAAATGAGAATACGTCGTCTTAATCAGGATTTGAGCTTTGCACCTGCTCCCCTTGGCTGAGGCTGAGCCTACTTCAGACGGCAGGGATGTAGAAGGTGGAGGGGGAAACCCTATTCCATCACCACAGGCTACTCAGCCAACTCCCAGCTGCTCCTTAGCACCCATGAATAAATAAGGCCAGGGAAATGCAGCGAAAGCTTAAGCCACTGAGAGTGTGGGAGGAGGGAGGCTACAGAGGCCTCTCCTGGCCGTCCAGCTGAAAACAGCTGCCTCCCTCTCTCTCTGCTCCACCCCACGTTAGCTTTTCACCCAGCGCTCATCACAGCCCACCCTGTGCTGCACGTTTGTTTCCTTCTAGGTGAGTCTGCAGGGCTGTTTCTCACCGAGTCCAGTGGTGTTCTCCACCCCCACCCTGGAAGGGGGAGGGCGGGGACATGTCTGGAGCCCCCAAATGGTGTGACGAATGGGATCCCAAAAGAGCAGACCAAGTGCGGCCATCAGACATGTTCTCTTCGGCCTGCAGAATCTTGTCGTTGTTGTTTGGCTGGTATTTGTTTTTCTGTAAATGATGTGATTCCACATTTAAAACCCAGGACTGGCAGCTTTTCTGCATAAGCTAGGTAGCAGTGATGGGAGCCACATTTCCATGTGGCAACAGCTGCCTGTTGCGGAGGGGCCACTGCCCCTTTAACCTGGCTGGGCTCTCCCGGACCCCTGTCCTCTCTGGGCTGCGTGATTCTTCCCATTTCCTGCCCCGCCCTGAGGGCTGTGGATGGCATGCTCTCTGTCCTGTGGCTTCTACTGGGCTGGGGGCTTCTGCGTCCACTCCCAGTGGCTGAGCCCACATTGTGCTGGGCAGCAGAATTTGCCTGGTGGGCAAAGCCAGCAACAGCCTGTGGGCAAACCATACCACCCCCATCCCCCAAGGCTGCCAGGCAGGACACAGCCTCCAAGACCTGTCTGCAGAGCCACAGCCCTGATATGCCAAGCCAAGGTCACCTAGGGGATGCCTGGCATCTCTCCTATATAACCGCATGGTGAACCAAAGAGAGATTTATTCTTTTTTTTCCTTCCCTTGAGTGGCTTGTAAGAATTTGGCCACCAGAGTGATTTTATTCAGTTCATCTGCCCCAGCTCAGAAACCAACAGTCTCACCTTTTTGCTCAGCCTGGTAGACACAAACCCCCTGCCTTCATGGTCTCTGGTCTCCTCCTCCCTTCACCCCCCTTAAATATTTCTCAACCAACCTCATTCCTTTTCACTTTTCTCTGTGGCCTCAATCCTCCAGCCCTGCAAATCTACTCAGCTATCTCTGGCACGCAGCCTGTTCCTTCTTATTATTAATAAGACTGAGAATAATGGATGATAAATAAGACCTTGCTTTCAAAGGGCTCTCACACCACCAACCCAGAGCCTCACAAGAACCATACAAGGATAAAGAGTGACACGCAGAGTTTAAGTGACTTGTCTCTGATCAACAGCTAGTTAGTGACTGAACCAAGTCAGGAACCTATTTGAAGTGCTATTATTTATGTCTTATCAGCAAATTGTCATTTTAAAAAATAAGCAAGTGGGAAAGACAGCACAGATTTTAAAGTATGACTTTATCACATTTTGAGGGTATGATTTATTCCCGCTCCTTAGTACTTGTATTATAATTAAAGTAAATGGAATGAGATTTCATATGATATTTGCCTTCCCGGCAACCTTTCAGAGACACCTGCATTGCTCTACAATAGGAAAGCCCCTGTTCATTCATTCACTGCATTAAACACCCGCTCACTCATTCAACAATTTTGTGTGGCACTCCTGTGTGCCAGGCCCTGGGCTCGATGCAAGGCACGCATTGGTGAGCAAAACAGATCTGCTCTTGCCCTTCTGTGTTTAGTCTAGTGGTGAGGTCAAGCATTAAATTAAGATTCACATCAAAAATGTACGATCAGAAGTATGCTAAGCACCATGAAGGAGAGGCATGGGAGCTCTGGAAGCTTCTAAGAAAGGAAATGACCTGGTCCAGGAGCTCAGGGAGGGCTCCCTGCAGAAGCAGCCATTGCTCCAGGTGAGTTAAGACGAGAAGAAATTAACAGAGGAAGAGGACAGGGAAGGGAGTTTGCAGGAGAGGGAACAGAACATGCAGTGCCCCACAGTGCATACAGCAAGCAAGGTGCTTTCAGGGAACTGGGAGAAGCCAGGAGAGTACGGTTTGACAGGAGGCAGGACAGGTGGGTGGGGCCGAACCAGTCAGGCCTTGTGGCCCAGGTAGGGATTTAGGTCTCTTTCCAGGGAGCAATAAGAAACTGCTCAGAACATGGACTGACCTAATCAGATTAACTCCAGTTAGGTGCTGGGCATTTGGGGTGCACAAGGAGAAGAATGTCTCAACCTGCAAGGAACTTTCCATCAGATTCCCTGTCATTAATGAAGCCCTGCTTAAAATCAGGACATCGATTTGCTCAGAAGTATAGGTACCACTCTCAAGCTGACAATCATTTAAAAAAATAAAAATAATAGTAATAATGAAAGCATTAAGTACTTACTAAGCATTTGCCACCTTATATACACTATTTCATTTCATCCTTGCTTCACCACAAGTGATGAGACAGGTGGCATTATCACTCCCATTTTACAGATGAAGAAAGTGAAGTTCAAAGTGGATTAGTAACTTGCCCAAGGTCACACAGCTACTAGCAGATCCAAGGAATCTGGTGCAGGATCACTCTGTGTTGGGGGGACCCCCAGCCCTCTATTTCCCATGCTCTATGATGTCAGTTAAGAGCACAAGTGGCATATCGAACAGGCCTGGGTACAAATCCAGCTATGTAACCCTGAGGGCATAATTTAACCTATCTGAGCTTTAATTTCCCCCATCTGTCAAATGGAATTGGTGGTAGGACTAATGTCACAGGACTGTTAGAATTGAACAAGTCCTTTTATAGAAAGTGCCTAGAACGATGCCATGTACAGAATTTGCATTCAATAAGTGGTCACTGCTGTAGAGGTTGGAAATACTCTGACCATTTTTTATTCCCTAAATTCCACCATACATCTGCCTCTCAATTAACTGGCACTGTGCAGCATTCGTTCTCTCTGTAAGCCTCAGAGGAACGAGTGCCTGCCCAGAGAGACAAGTCCAAGTGAAAATGAGATCCAGCCTTACGTCCATGGGGAACAGATGACAGGATGTGGGGTTGGATCGGATTTGGTCATTCATTTATGCCTTCTTTTACTTATCCAACAATTATGTGTCAAAGGACTATTATGTGTCAGGCCCCATTCTGGCTCTTGGATCTACAGTGAACAGGACAGAGATGGGCCCTGCCTTCAAGAAATTAATAGTTCATAGCAATGCAGTCTAGTAGAAATACCATATGAGCATATATGTGACTTTAATTTTCTTGTGACCACTTTTTCAAAAAGATGCAATGAACCTTAATATATATTTTATTTAGCCCAATATATCCAAACTATAACCATCTTGACATGCAATTAATATTAAAAATTATAGTGAGATAGTTCACATTCTTTTTGTGCCAGGTTTTCTAACCCAGTATGTATTTCACACAAACAGCACATCTCAGTTAAGACTGGCTGCATTCCAGGCACTCGGTACCTACATGTGGCTGGCATCCACCATATTGGACAGTGCAGCTCTGGAGTGTGTGTGAGGGGCATCAGCTAGATTTGATTAGAAGGACAGAGAGGGCTTTGCTGGGGAAGGGGGCAAAGCATGTTCGTCTCTGCACCCCTTGTGCTAGCACAGCAGAGGCACTTCATCAATCAAGGCAAATGCAAAGATCACGGGATCTGGAGCCAACAGCCTGGGTGTCAGTCCCACTGCCTGTGACATTAAATAAGCAAGTGACTTAACCTCTCTGTGCCTCATATCCTCATTTGGAAAATAGGAATTATGAAAAGTTCCACATCACCAGGTTTTGTGGGGATGAAACAAATGAATAGGTGTTCTCAGTAACTGTAGCTCTCACCAATACGAGTCAGTATCAGCAGCAGCGCTCTCCAGGTTCCGTCCACAGTTGCCCATGTTTTGTGCCTCTGCTCAGCCTGGCCCCTCCACCTAGGACGCCCCCTTCTGGTGAGCCGCACCCATCCCTGGATGGTCCAGTAGAGCCTGCAGAGCTTTGAGTAGAACAAACCCAGATTCATATCCTAACTCTGCTACTTACTAGGTGTGAAAATCTGAGTGAGAATCTTGTTTTGTTTTTTGTCCTATAAAGTGGGTACTGTTATACCTACTGTCTTTGTCCATCTCGTGCTCCTATGACAGAATCTCTGAGACTGGGTAATTTATAATGAACAGAAATGTATAAGGTCCCACCTCAATACTGTTACAATGAAAATTAAATTTTGACGTGTGTTTTGGAAGGGTTTGAACTCAGCACGTATCTTACAGGGTGCATCAGTTTCTTAGGGCTGCCAAACAGTGTACCACATGGACTAATGGATACAAAACTGTGCTATCTGAAAAATGATTACATTGTATCTTTTCTCTTCTGAAAAGGACAACAGTCACATTGGATTAAGGGCCCGTCCTACTCCAGTATGACTTCGTCTTAGCGTACATCTTGCTTATATCCACAGAGGCCCTGTTTCCAAATAGGGTCACATTCACAGGTACTGGGGTTAGGATTTTAACATATCTTTTTGGGAGACACAATTCAACCCATAATACAGGATTATCGTGAGGATTAGACAATCCAGTGAGTACCAGTGCTCTGGCATCTGGACAATGCTCCTCTTCTGGATCCACTCAGATCTTCTCTGCTGACCAGTCTCTGTTTGCCCTGAAGGCTGCCACAAGCCATCTCTGGCAACTCCTATCACTCAGACTCAGACACATCACCTGCTGCACAGTGTGTGACTCGAACTAGAAATACATGACAGCTAATTCCCTGTGGGGTGGACTTTAGCTATTGGGGGACCAGAAATGAGAGAGAACCAGAAGATGTGTTTCCTTTCCCATGGGGTGCTGCTCAGGGGTCCATAAGGCCTCATTGGGGATGACCAGCAAGATGGAGCAATCAACCAGGCTGCTATGGAGCTGTGGCCAGGGCGATAACACACTCCCTCTCGTCCCTCTCGTCCCACGCCACCTCACTCCCTCTCCCTCACACCTGCTTCTGTATTAGCACGTAATTCCTCAGCCTTGCTTTTATAGAGAATCCAGATTAAGATGCTCAGTAAATGGCAGCTCTGTTACCTTTCCAGATTCAGCCCAAATGATGTCACCTCCTCTAGGAAAGCTCTGCTACGGCCCCCACTTCTACCCCAGTTCCTCCAGGCTCCAGAGCCTGAACACATACACCTAGAGTTAGGCTGTAATAGGCCATTTTTGTGTTGCTATCACAGAATACCTGAGACTGGGTAATTTATAGCCAAAAGCAGTTTCTTTGGCTCATGATTCTGGGACAGCTGCATCTGGTGTAGGCCTCAGGCTGCTTCTACTCATGGCGGAAAGGTCAGGGCAGCTGACAGGTGCGAGCAGATCACATGGCGAGAGGAAGCAAGAGAGAGAGAAGGAGGGGATGTGCCAGGGTCCTTTAAACAACCAGCTCTCATGTGGGAACTAACAGAACAAGAACTCACTTACTACCCCTCACCCCCCACAGGCTGGGCATTAATCTATTCATGAGCGATACACCTCCATGACCCAAACACCTCCCAAC
>NW_007747349.1:0-12499 GCF_000696425.1 Galeopterus variegatus
CAGCGGCACTCCCACTGCGGGTTCAGATCCTATATAGGGATGGCCGGTGGCCGGTGCACTCACTGGCTGAGTGCGGTGTGGGAGACACCAAGCCAAGGGTTGCAATCCCCTTACCAGTCACAAAAAAAGAAAAAAAAAAAACTTCACCTTGAAATAACTACAAACTACAAAAATAAGTTGATAAAATGTCTATGTCAATAATATGTTATAACTGCAACTGTGTACTAATTCTCAAAATAAAGAACGAACCAAATATTCATTGTATTTGTAAAGGTTCTGACAAAACCACATTATAACACCATTTGTGGCAGAATCATAAAGGGTAATTTCTACAGAAAATAATCAAGGGCATCATGTTTTCTCAAGAGCCTCTCAATCATGTGATCCTTTGACATTCAAAATAAGGACTTTCCACCAATTTCACTATTACTGTAGTTTTCTTCTTCAATTGTTAACTAATCCCACATTCCCAAGCCTTACGTTTGGTGGTCCTGCGTTTGGTTTGAGCACAGCTCCCATATTACCTCCACTGTCTTCCTGAAGTCCTTGATCTTTTCCTCGATTTGCAATTTATCTGCACTTTACAATAAGAGGTCAGAAAACAAAAATAATGGCAAGATGGGTGGGAAAGATGCTAGGAAAGAAATGATATGCTAGCATGGGGACTAAACTTACTAAGTGGCTTGTTCACTAGTGAATATTTCTGTGTTCTAACTACCATCACTTCCCTTTGTAACTTTCTGAGTACAGAAATTTGAATAATGAGTATTTGGAAAGAAGGATTTCTTGCCTGGCACACATAGGTAGCTGTACTAGTTAGAGCCACTCAAAGTTTATTCTTGCAGGGAGTACAGAAATGATTTATTCCAATTCTTCCACTTTATAAATGAAGTTGGCATGATTGGCTGCTTTGATGTAGCTTGAAAGTTTGTATGCCTTAAATTGGAAGAGCTGCAACTGGATATTAATCCCAAAGTTCCAAGCTCCAAGGGCTGTTCTCTCTCACCTGCTCTCTTTCAACTGCTTACCAGAGTGGTTGTTATGACAGTAATAGAATTTAATCTTTGAAGAAGACAGTTGAAAACCTTAGTACTACTTAATTTCTATGGAGAAGTCCACTTGATTGTGATATAATGAGCTTTGGAAAAATACAATGTGAGGTGACTGATGCTAGAAACCAATCAGCATAAAACCATTTTTTAAGGACATGATGGTGATTTTTTCCCAGATGTCCCTGGCGGAAAATAACCTTTGTCTTCTTGAAATGTTATAAAGTATATCAAGATCAAAAAAAAAAAAAAATCACAAAATAGACCTACAATGCCCTTTTATGAAAACAGATATTATAGATATTATATAATTAGATTAATAAAAGCCCTCAGAAGGACAATTCCAACAATTCTACAATTATGCTGCTGCTTTTTTTTTTTTTTAAGTTTACAGGCTCTAATCCTTAAGTAGAGAATAAAAATAAATGTTCATTAGCTCATTAATATACATCTAATACATTGGACTACAGATCCAAAAAAAGGTGGGGGGGGGGGATAAAATCTTTAAATGTCTTTGAACAGCACATCAAATCATTAGGCAAACAGCTATGATACTCAAACACCTCTTGGATGCTATGTAAAGAGACAAAGGTTCTTCATCAGCATTAGTTAACAGACACAGCATGCGCTTCCTGAGTACCCTGACTCTGCAACATTCTCGGTTCTAAGTATTTTACATGGTTAGCCCATTCAGCACTTAGAACAACCCTATGAGACAGGTACTATTATCATCCCTATTGGTAAAATGAGAAAACCTAGCCATGGAGGCACAAAGAAGTTGTCACATTATCACAGAAAGACAACTCGAAATGTCCCAAGCAGAACACTTCTTACTTTTTTGTACGTTGTTTGCAAACTCACAGTTTTCTCTTGCCTTACAATTATATAAAGAATCGTTTATTTTAACCTTCAAATGATTAATGGCTAGGCCACACATTCAAAAAGTCATACATCAGAGCTCCTTCCCTCTACAGCAGGGTGACAGCAGGTGAGCTCAGGGCAAGGAGACGGGCTCCAGCAGTTTTTTCTGAGAACAGTGCATACAAACACGTACACACATACGTGTGCCCACACACATCCTTTAATGCAGACACATACACACACACCCATTTTTAGGGAAAAATATATGACTTTATGTAAAATAAATTGCTATGGCAGTGCTAAATACTAAAGAGAACGTTTCTAGAAAGTGAATGAAGAACCTATCATTTGCCTTATCACCAACATACACCTAAGAAATGGAAGGGTAAGGACGATAAATAGGTTAAGAAAGGTACAATGTTCATAAAGAACTGTTTGAAGAAAATGCAATCCATCTTGTCTTTGGCATTGTTTTACATTTACGCCAGACCAGATCAAATTAGCAGAGATGGAAACATGCGACTCATAAAATTGCCACATTTCCCTCTACTCCCCCCACACCGTGCAAAACAGCTTTCCCCGAAATGTGCCTCACTGTGATCCCAAAGCTGGCACTGAGGGCTGATTTTAAAAACAGGCCCATGAAACTCTTGGAACTGTGCAACTCACAAAGTCTTCCTTTCCATACCGGCTGTTAGGAAATCCAAATCTGTGACCACCCAGCATGATGGGACATATCTGTGGCTCCTTCTTGCCTCTATTTTCATTTTGTTTCTACCTTTTTTTCTCTTCTTCTATCCCCACCTTTAATTATGCCATCTTGTTTTACACATACACACAGAAACGTTTGAAATAATTTCTGGTACAAGGCAGGGAATAAATAATGAGCAAAACCAAATAGCTGGTTAAGTAAAACAAAAACAATAAACAGAAACACCTTTGTAGGACAGAAAAGGATATGAGAAAATGGGTACAAGTCTACGGCTGAGGCAGAGCTCTTCAATCCATTTTCTTCTTATAATTATTCCATGAAGCACAGTACTTGGGTACACCACACTTCAACAGTTTTGACAACATTTCCACATTTCATCTATGTGAAAAGGGCAAACAGCGTTGTTTAATGTGGTATTTTGACCGGTTAACTGTTCAGATGAAATGGCTATCTAGATTCAGTTAAAATAAGTGGAGGTTAATCAACGAGATGGAGAAGGCATTACTACCAGGTGGTAGCGGAAGGAAGATATTGTGAGTTGAATTGAGTCCCCCACAAAGAAATGTGGACATCCTAACCCCCAGAACCTATGAATTTGACCTTACTTGGAAATAGGGTCTTTGCAGATGTAATCAAATTAAGATGAGGTCATACAGGATTAGGGTGGGCCCTCATTCAATGACTGATGTCCTTATAAAAACACCATGTGAAGAACAGGGACAAAAAGACAGAAAATGCCATGTGACAAAGGCGGAGGAGATTGGAGTGATGTGTCTATAAGCCAAGGAATGTCAAGTGTTCCCAGCAACTGCCAGAAGTCAGGAGAGAGGCATGGAACAGATTCTCCCTGAGAGCCTCCAGAAGGAACTAACCCTGCTAAACCTTGATTTTGGCATTCTATACTCCAAAACTGTGAAAGGATATACTTATGTGGTTTTAAGCCACAAAGTTTGTGGTAATTTGTCACAGCAGCCCAAGGAAACTAGTACAGAAGGGTATTCAGCAATCAAGATCTGTAGAGCTGAAAAGAAATAAGAAGGTATTTAAGTTCCTGAGTTTACAAATGAACAAACACTGCCACTAAAAATAATAGCAGGGCACAAAAAATAAAAGAAGGTGAATGAATTAGTTTGTTTCTAATTTCCCTCTGAGTCTAAAATGCTATGGTCTTACACTTCTACATCATGATCATGATGTTCCCATTTAAAAACCTGCATTGGCTTCCCAAACACTCAGAACAAAATTCAAACTCCCCGCTGGGGACAAGGCCCTGTAAGACCTGGCCCTGCCCACCTCTCAGTGGGATCACCACCACTCCTGTCTAGATCACTGAGTTCCAACTCCACTCACTGCCCTCTCTCTGTCCTGGGGACACCCTGATGAAGTCTTACCTCGAGGCCTCTGCACTTGTTCCCTCTTTCTGGAACACTCTTCTGCTGTTCAAGTCTTCCCATGCTGGCTCCTGCTCATTCAGACCTCACTAAAATGCTACCTTAGAGAGCCGTGCAGGAGCACTCCAGTTAAAGCAGTGCTTCCCAAGTTGTTTCATGTCAAGGAACACACAGAAAACAGTACATTCCTGGCACGACTCGTGGGGTTAACCAACCAGGCTGCCCCACATCCTATCTGTCACCCCAAAGGCTGAGGGGTAAATATCTCTGTTTGTCTGAGATCTATTGGTGGTGCCATGGACCGCCAGCTGGGACACTCTGCCCCTTGCCCTCCAAACTCTCACACCAAGATTCACTGTTATGAACTTGGTGTATGAGGAAAGTTGAGGTCTAGAGAACTGAAAGTCTGGCTAAATTTTCAATATTTCCTTTTTGTCTCCACTTTCCTATTTTGAAAGCAAAATGAGAATGACTGCTTCCAAATTTCCTGGCACACTCTGAAAAAGAAGGACTAGATCAAGGGACTTCATGTGTTAATTACTTTGTATGCTTGTTCTAAATACTAAAATTTTCCTCAGTGACAAAATATTGTGTATTCTACGTTGCTTTCTCAAAACCAAGACAAGAAAATGTTCAAGTGTTGGTGTGTTTACCATGCTGAGATATGCACAGGCTGAAGCACACAGCTCTCCATATTATGATGGGAGGAAAAACCTTGAAAATTCAGAATATTAATGAACAATGAAATGTCTTTTTAGATGCATACCACAATGGCATGAGTTAGTTAAACCAGAACCATCCTGTGATTTCTTAATGCAATCCTGTTCTACAAAATGAACAAAAGCAATGCATTGCCCATTTGCTCAGCTGGAGTTTTCTGGAATTATTAAACGGCTGACATGTCACATAAGCCCTGCCTCTCCCACTCACTCTGAACCTCAGTGGATATGCTCTCTAAATAAAGTCTACAACCTTTGTTTTCTAAGGAGAAAATAGGGACAACCTGACAAGGACACAGAGATCTCCTCACCAGGGCCAGCCACACTGCTGAGTGGCCATCTCCCGGGCAGACCTGCTGTCCCATCCCACAGTCCTATACGAAACACCCCATGCCGTGCCAGTCAGTATAGCTCACTGATGTAATAAGGACTCCCCTCTGCAGGAGGGTGGGCCTAGGAGCTGCAGCACTCAGTGCTCAGGAGATCCCTCCTGAATGCAGACCCACAGGGTTCGGTCCTTGTTAAAATGGGAAGGGATGTGCCAAGGGTGGCAAGAGAGTCCTGATGGCTGCACCTTAGGACTCATCAGCAAAGACCAAGAACAAAGTGCTTAGAAAATATGCCCACCTGTGATCTATTCAGCATCCAACCCTTCCCACCATCCCTTACACAGCTCCATTACTGTGTTCCTTTTTAGGGCTTAATGCTCTTGTGCCAATTCACTGGAGATTTTTGTCTAAGGTGCCCTAAAGAGATCTTAAGCATTACCATTGAGAGTCAAAATATCCCAAAAAGAATGTTGAATGAACGAAGCCTTGCACAAAAAAATACACACTACATTAATTATCTCAGTTATACAATGTTCAAAAACAGGCAAAGCCAATGACTAGTGACAGAAGTAAGGCTGGTGGTCACAATGTGGAGGGTGGTGGCTGAAAGAGTACCCGAGGGGTCTGTGGGGTGTTTCTAAGGCACAATTCTTGATTGGGGTGGTGGTTACATGGTGTTTATGAGAATTCATTATTTATGTGCTTATAATCTGTGTATACTTCAACAAAAATTAACTTTAGAAAACCAAACAAGCCCACAAGTCCTGGAAAAGAAATCTCAGGCTTCTGAAGGCTTGCTCTGGAAAAGGGGAGAAAGCCAGAGAGAGGAGGAGAGTCCTAAGGGTGGATGGGACCACAGGGACAGCTCCCATTTCCCCTCGCAAACTGTCAGGTCCTCTAATACTACTCTGTCATCTCAAACTTCTTTTTAAAAGGCATGGCTCATTCTACCAAACACAACAAGAATCTCAAAAAATATGCCTAGAGAAAGATCCATTAGCCATCTCTTTCAATGTACAGACTCTACAGAGTTTTTCTCTGTACGAGTACATAGTTCACAGCTATCCAGGTTATTCCTAAGGTATTAAAGTACTGTCTATGGATCATTTCAAATATTATTTTAAAGGCATTTTCCCCCCAAGCCTTCTGACCTACAGACCAACCTTAGTACTTTCTGAACTACGGATAAAATAAGAATTTCTATTATATTTACTTTAATACTGTTTCCAAGCCTTTAACACTTTATATTATCTAACAAAAATCTGAACATGAACCACCAGGAATCTTCATGCCACTTGTATAAATATTTTACTTAAAGTGAGCAATGTTATCTAATTTGTGGACTACAGAGTAAATAAAGCTTACTTTCTCAAAACAGTTAAAAAAAAAACAAAACAAAACAACGAGGCATAAGTTTATAAGTCTCTGTTCTATGTCTACATTCACAATTAAAATGTATATAATAAAAAAAGAAAACATTCCCCCTGGGGGTTGGGGAGACAACTACGTCAAGTTTTCAGGCACTTCATTCATTGTTATTAATGCTGTTGTAAGGAACAGGACAGAAAAAAATTGTTTCGGTAGACTTCAGCATCTTGGTATTGTTTTGCTTCAATTTTTGGCACTTTTTTTTTTTTAAACAGAAGAGCATGTTTTACTAACACATTTCTCTGTGAAGCAATACTTGAACATTACTATAAGATTTTTCTTTTCTAATAAATTCTGAAATTCAAGGGGTCACTTTTTCTAATAAACTCTACCCACGTTCCTGTTGAGACATGCATATGTAGATATAGTACACTCATATTTTTTTAATATTTATAATGAAATCTTGAGATTAATCAAATCATTTGCTTTCATCATTCAAACTTCCTATTCATATGAAGAGAATTCTTAGTACTCTCCACACTTACCCTGGGGCTTTTTACTCTACATGCTGTCTCCTCAGGAGTTATGTCACTTAATTTTACTTTCATCAGCCAAAGACTACAACGATTTAATGCCTCTTGCTAATTCTCTTAAACATTCAATTTCCTCAAATAAAATTTCTATAGAAAATCCCTAAATTTCATTATAGGTCGACAATGTCTTAGCTGAGTTTCAAAATTCCAATTTTTTCCCCTCACTTCAAGAAAAGTAGTAATTCATGATAAATTTTATACAAAACAGCAGTATCCTGTAATCAAATACAATAATATTTCTGAAGCAAAATGTATAATTAGTCACTCCAAGATTGTAAACAGCCTCATGTCACCAAACGAGTTCATGCCAGCCAGGTTTTGACACCAGCTGCCCTGAAAATACATTTGTTTTCAGAACCTTCTGGGTTTCAGAACTTTGGGGAAGGGGTTGTAGATCAAGACCAGAAGCAATCAGATTGAACTGCAGCTTTTCAGCTCAAATGCCTGAGGCCCAAGGTTAGTGAGTCTTTTAACAAATATTTATTGACCACCTACTAGGTTCTAGATTTGATGGATATAATAGTGAATACAAAACACAGTTTCTTACCTAAGAGATCATGTACTCCCAGTGTGTGATGGGCAAAGGACAAGCCATGACATCACAGCGCAATACATCTATGAGGATAGGTGCATAAGCACAGGGGGCCCTGGGCACTGAGAAGAGAGTCTCCTCTCACATGTGATTCTAAATAAAAAACCACTTCATATCTAAAATGAAGGGGATGAAGTCCACCAAAGTCCTAATCCTTCTCAGCTGCCTACTTTAATGCTTTTTTGAAATTTCAAATATAGAATTCTTCGAGGGAAAAAAGAGCACTTATTTCTCTTTTGCCCCTGTTGTGGTGGTCCCTACACCAATGTCAAGCTGCCTGTGAGATAGTCAGTCCTCATTATTCACAAATTCTATATTTGTGAATTCGTCTGCTCGCTTAAATTTATTTGTAACTTTATTTTTTTATTTTAAGTTTATTTGCACTTCTGTGGTCATTCAAGGACAAATGCAGAATGGTGAAAACTTTGAGTTCCCCAATGCACATGTTCCCAGCTGAGGTCATACAAGAATGACACTCTGCCTTCTTGTTTCAGCTCTCACACTCTAAACAAGCGTCCTTTTCATGGTCTATTTAGTGCCATGCTTTTTGCATTTTCATGCTTTTTGTTGGTGATTTTGCTGTTTAAAATAGCCCCAAGCACAATGCTGAAGTGCTGTATAGAGTTCTTAAGTGGAAGGCGGCTGGGATGTGCTTTACGGAGACAAGCTTCATTCAGGCACGGATCACAGTGCTGCTGGCCGTGACTTCCATGAAAATGAATGAACAATATATATTAAACACTGTCTTTAAACAGAAGCACACGTAAAACAAGTTTATATATTGATCACCTGGCAAAAGTGTTTTGACCAGAGACTCTCAGGAACCTAACCTGTACTTCTGCCTAGGAGCAAAGGTTCAGTATTCACTAATTTATAGACTACAACTACCTCAAATAGCAAGAATCAAGTGTAAGTCTCAAGTGAGACCACAGGGAAGGAGCAGTCATTTCAGGCTTGAAATGGAGGAAAGAGGAAGAGAGAAAGGAGAAGAGGAAAAGAAGATTCTCAAATAGGAGTAATCTAAACTGAAACTTTCTTAAGGAATATGAGGAGCTGGCCAGGGGAGCAAGGTAGAAAGAAGGTTTTAGTGACATGGGAACTATGGAATGGCAGCATTGGGCCTCCAGCCACATCCTAAGACTCAAGGACATGCTGACGGCATTCCATAAGCACTAAATATTTGGTCTTGGGCCCTGCCCACAACCAGGCACACTGCCAGAACCTTAGGGTCTGACCAGGATCCCAAGGCATGGAGCTGCGGGACTAGACCCCACCCCCCCACAACCAGGCACAGTGCCAGTGCCTTGGGCCCACCCGGGGTCCTGAGGCATGGATCTGGAGACCAGACCCCCCTACAACCAGGCACACCACTAGCGCCAAGGAGCATGCCCAAAACATCATTTCCATGTGGGTGGCCCACCACAGCCACCAGAGTAACCAGACTGCCGTGAAAATGCCTAGACATCACAGCCACCATGCAGATGGTCCGCCAGCCACTGGAGTGCATTGACAGGAGAATGTCCAGCAGAAACCAAAGAAAAGGATGTCTCTCTCCACAAAGCCCATTCCAGAGTGAAAGAAGAAGCAACTGCTCTATGATAATATTGGGGTATGTGAACACACCTCTCAGCATTGGACAGATCATCTAGGCAACAAATCAACAGAGTAACCATTATTATTTCAGAGGGAGAGAAGAAATCTAGGGTTATCAAGGGTGGGAGGAGGGAGGGAGAGGGGGATAGGGAGAGATTGGACAAGGGGCATAAAGAATAAGTACAATTTGTAACAATATATATACTAGTAATATTGATTTGATCAATATATGTCAACATTGAACCCCCAAAATATGTATAATCAATTATGATTCAATTTTTTAAAAAAAGCCCAACATTGTGAGGAAGTCCAGGCCACAAGGAGTGACCTTAAACATAAATATAAATAAACAAATACGTAGATAGATAGATAGATAGATAGATAGATAGATAGATAGATAGATAGATAGATAGACAGTCTTGGAATATGGCAGGATGAAGAGATACATGTAAGATCAACTGTTTACAAGGGACTCTATCAGAACACAAATTCCAAAATGTTCATGGTTTGGGGTCTTTTTTTTCTCCCATTAAAACTTCCAGAATAGTAATTTTTATAAAAGCATGGTAAGCCTTCAGAGCCAGTGAGACACTATCACCTTGTCTACACCACAAAAACAGACTTCTAACCCTGATCCAGGTCTCTTACAGGCCTAACTTGATCTGTGGTTGAGCACCTACATACCATACCCTCCTATGTACAGTCAGCTGTCACAGGCAGGCCCCTAAGGCTGAAGTATTCAATGACTGCCTTAGGCAGCCTTGAGGACAGTTCTGATAAGTGCTCTTCTACAGGAAATCAAAACAGGGAAAAGTTGCTTTTCTTAATGCTTATGTTGTCTCAAAAACTATTTAAACTGAAGTGAAAAGTACTTGTCTACCAGAAAATCCTTAAATTAACAGCCCCTAGCCTATCCAAGGGACATTAAAAATATTTTTAATGGGCCGGCCCGGTGGCGCACTGGAGAGTGCGCCGCTTGGGAGCGTGGTGGCGCTCCCGCCGAGGGTTCGGATCCCATGTGGAGACCGGTTCCTGCTCACTGGCTGAGTGCGGTGCGGGCGCAACACTGAGGGTTGCGATCCCGTTGCCGGTCCCCGGTACGGGCGCGACACCGAGGGTTGCAATCCCATTACCGGTCAGTAAAAAAGACCAAAAAAGGAAAAAAAAAATTTTTTTAATAAGGCCAATTGATTTTAATGACTAATATTTTATTTCTCTCCTTGAGAAAGCCTTGCTACTTGAAGTATAATCCCTAGATTAGCCCCAGCAGCATCACCCTGGAACTTGTTAAAAATGTAGACTCTCAGGCCCCACCCACACCTCTGAATCAGAATCATTTTAACATCACATGCACAATGATGTTTGAAAAGTGCTGCTCCAGAGAGTTGTGACTATGCTGAAGGACTATTACCACCTTACACTTTGTTGATTCAACATTCAACATTGTGGACTCTCAGATCTGACCTAACACCCAGAGGGATGGGAGTGGTGTCAGTTTCCCCCATCTCTGGGTCAAGTGTGAAGGAGAAGCATTTGCTATGACTTTACACTCCCCATCCCTCTCTCACTCAGGGCAGAATATGAACCTTCACCCCATTCACTCACCAGTCTTGGTACTAGGTAAAAAGATGCAAGGAGCGCTACTCTGATGGGTCCCTGGCTCAAGGGTTGTCTCCTTGGCCCCTTTTCTAGGCCAGACTGATCCCAACGCCCAGTCTAAGAAACATTGTGTTTTGCGACCCTGGCTCTGCAAAGCTGGGGTTTCTGCCCATTAGCTGCCTTCTTGTGCAATATCTTCAACTTCCTTAAGGACCTCTTCTGAGACCAGGGTCCAGATGCCTGCCCCTGACCCCTTTCCTGTCTATTTAGATGCCTCTACTTGCCTGCCTCCGCGACTTCTACCCATTATTTCCCTGTCTCCTTCAATGTCACTGGCCTCCCACGAGTAGCATCTACCTCCAGATTTCACTGAAACAGTGCAGCAGGTCTGCATTTTTTACTCATTCATTAAATATTTATTGAAAGTTCTACGTGCCCAGGCACTGAACCAAACATACAAGAATCCTGTGCTCATGGAGCTTATACTTTTTTGTAGAAAAAGATAGACTAAATAAACAAAAACTAAGTAAAATATAGTGTGTGTTAGATGGTGTAAGTGCCATGAAAAAAAACAGAGTCAAAAAGATGACCAGGGAGTGCTTGGGGCAGAGGATGTTCAATTTATTATGGGTGTTTAGGAAAGGTCTCACTGAAAAGTGACTAGGGACTATACACACTGAATAGCCTAAACTGTGGGACACAGCTTATTTTTGCTTTTAGCTATTCCATTTCTTCCTGGCTTGAACCTCTGATCTAGTAACCTTAGTGTGTGACACTCATGCCCACCTCTTGCTCCCTGGACAACTACTTCCCATACCTTCTAGTTACCTCTGTGAGCCAATCTGAGCCTCCAAGTCTCATCTGCCCAAGTTTATACATCATCAACACCTGAGACTGATACCCAGCCTACACTGTCCCATGCTCATGGAAAATGACAACAGTTATCTTGTTTCTCATAAGGAAGACCTGGAGGTTTAGTAAAGGAGGAGAAAAATTCTGTCCAAGTTAGAATTCTGTATTTTTTTACATTATAAATATAAATAAGATAAAACTATTTGAGGGCTTAGAAATGTGTCGCTCTACAACTAGCTTATCTCTTCTAAGAAACTGGTTGTAAAAGGTATGATAGGAAGGCTTCATGCTGATCTACCAGGGAAACAAGGAGTACAGATTTCAGCATCTATAAGGGCTGCCAGGGGCATTAAAGGCATAACTCTCTGTTAAGGACTTGGGTGAGCCGCACACACACTTGATGTAGATTGTTGAAGTCTACACAATTAGAAGAAACCCGATAGATGATTGAGCCCAGGGTTGTCTGGTGGAGTTTTACATCATGGTGGAAACATTATATACCTGCACTGTCCCATATGGTAGCCACTAACTACGTGTGGCTATGAGCATTTGGGCTTTTTTGTTTCCTTTTTTATCATTATACAATGTAGATGATTTTCATGGCCCTTTACAAATTCCTCCCCTTCCCCACTCCCTCTCCCCTTTTCCCACACCCGCTATTAAGCATTTTAAATGTCGCCAGCATGACTCAGGAACTGAACCTTAAATTTTACTTAAATGAAACTAGCCACATGTGGCAATGAATACCAAGTTGGATCACACAGATCTAATCCACAGCCCTAATATATATATATTTTTATTTTTATTTATTTATTTATTTATTTTTTAACAAAGATAAGAC
>NW_007747350.1:0-263 GCF_000696425.1 Galeopterus variegatus
TTTGGTAATTAATTTAATACCATATCAGACATCTGCCATGGCAATGGAAAAAGATAATTGGTTTTGTATTTTCTAATACTCATTACACTTTTAGGACAGGCTGATAGAAGTTTTTTGAAAAATAAATAATTGATAAATTTTAAGACATATAGTTGATTTATTATGTATCAATAGTCAGTAGAAGACCTTTTTGGCTGTTTTTACTGGTTCTGATTGTAAATGACAATGCCAACATTGGCAACTGGTATTTCAAATTCATATGT
>NW_007747350.1:2229-6596 GCF_000696425.1 Galeopterus variegatus
TTCACAATACCACATCTAGAAAGGAGAATTAAATTGCACCACTCTCAGTACAGCCTGCTGTTCTTGTGCAGGATCCATGATTTGGACTGCCCCAACAATATGCCCTATGACTTTCTCAAATTCTTGTACCCCAAATGATACCCATTGGTGCCCTGCCATGAAAACCCCTAGCAAGGGGAGCCTAGGTACCAAAAGTAAACATAAAGAATCTCCAGGCAGCCCTTCCCACTACATGAGCAGGAGGCAAGTGAGCATCCCATGACTGGGGACCCAGCTGGAAGCCCTGGGAAGCCCATCCCACTACCTGAGAAGGAAGCAAAAGTGAGTGTTCCATGACTAGGGAGCACCACACCACTGTTTCCACTCAGGTCGTCACCACAGCCACTGCCACAGCTACTGCTACTGCAAGGATGGCTGAGCATCAAAGTCACAGCCACAACCACCCTCCAGGCAGCCTGCTGTACACTTAACTGCATTAACNCATCAAAGTCACAGCCACAACCACCCTCCAGGCAGCCTGCTGTACACTTAACTGCATTAACACAAGGAGAGTAACCAGTGGAGCCTGCAAATAGAGGAGGAAGTCTTTTTCCTTAAAGCCCACTCCAGAATAGCAGAAGAAACAACTGCTCTACCCATCAATATAGAGATACAAGATATAAAAATAAACAAGAAAATATGGCAAAGGAACACAGTAATTCTCAAGTATCAGATCCAAAAGAATACAGTAATTCTCAAATAAATGACCTAATGCTAAACTTCAAAGAACAAGAATTAGAAAAAAAAAAAGGAATAGAGCTAGAAACACTTGAAATGTCTGAAAAGGAATTATAAGAAATGATCTTAAGAAAACTCGGAGATAAGAAAAGACTCAATTAGAGAACACAATAAAATGAGAAAAAATATCTAGTATATAAAGGATGAAATTTACAAAGAGATTAATACCTTAAAGAATGTAGCAGAATTCCTGGAACTGAAGGATTCATTCAATNGTAATTCTCAAATAAATGACCTAATGCTAAACTTCAAAGAACAAGAATTAGAAAAAAAAAAGGAATAGAGCAGGAAACACTTGAAATGTCTGAAAAGGAATTATAAGAAATGATCTTAAGAAAATTCAGAGATAAGAAAAGACTCAATTAGAGAACACAATAAAATGAGAAAAAATATCTAGTATATAAAGGAGAAAATTTCCAAAGAGATTAATACCTTAAAGAATGTAGCAGAATTCCTGGAACTGAAGGATTCATTCAATGAAATAAAAAAACAACTGAGAGCTTAAACAGCAGGTTAGAGCAAGCAGAAGAAATCTCACATCTTGAACACAGTCTTTTTGAAATAATCCAGGTGGACAAAAAGAAAAAAAAAGCAAAAAACAAAAAAATAAGAAAATCTAAGAACTAGCCAACAACCTTAAGCACACAAACATCCAAATCATGGGTATTCCAGAAGGGGAGGACCATTAATTACTAGTGTGTATCTAATGATCTAGTTCCTTAATGCATTTGTTGGTCTGTAATCACTAGCTCCATGCCCAAGGAAGATTCCCACGGGCCTCTCCCACTATCTCAGTCTCTGAGTCTGGATGTTTCAGGGGGAAGGGGAAAGTGGGCTGAGAATCTGCCCAGGAGGCTACGAGTTTGTGTTCAGCTGACTTAAGACAAGTTCATCACATCCCAACAGAGACCACAAGGAACCTACGATTAGTAGGAACTACTGTGACCCATCACAGGACCCCATTGTTGCATGTAGGAGCAGTACTCCTCCTGCAGGGTTTTAGGGGCTGTCACTCTCCCCCTCCATAGTCTGGAGTCAGCACACATTTGGCAAAGAGCAGCCCTATCCTATAGGCCACCAGAGCCACAGCTGGGAGAGTGTTTTGGACGTGGATGTGCCATCCAGGCCTCCTGTCAAGGCTGGACTTGAGACTATGCCTTCCTGAGGCAGTTTGTGCATAGTGACAGGGGATGGGGTACTGAGACCTGGCCACTTTGTCCCAACACCAGTGGGCTAGAGTGGCTGCAGGGTCCCCCACAGGGTGGCCGAGGCTTTGTCGAGTCCCTATTCTAGTTCAGCTTCTCTGTCCTATCGTGTTTCCCCCCTTCCTTTCACAGGTGTTAACTCCTAATCAACACCCTGCCACCTGAACTTTGTCCCAGAGTCTCTCTGTTGAGGCACGGAGCTAGATAGAGACAAGAGCAGGAGGAGGAAACCTGGTTATTTGCAAATGGGACAACAAGTACAACCGGTTCAAGGACGTGGGCATGCACATGCACAGAAGTGACCACAGGAGACAAAGACAATTCCAGACAGGGAGCCCCCACCCCGTGTTAGGCACCATTTGGTTGGACCAATGAGCTCCCACCAGCTAGGGCACCAATCACTTTAACCAATAGGACAAAGACTACGTTCAGGGCTCAACCAATGACAAAGTGACACGAATCCAGCTGAGATGACGTAAACCCCTGGGAATGTGACCATTGGAGCTCTTGAGCCACTCTCTTGCTCAAGCCTGCTCCATCTTCTCCTGAGTGTATTCTCACTTTGCTAAATAAAACTACTCTTTGCTTTTCGCCTCTGGCATGTCTTGCCCAATTCTTTGGAGATACCAAGAACCCAGATTTAGCCAGCGAAACCTGGGATTTCCTTTAACACTGTGACAGGGAGAAACTTGACATATGTAGATATAGTCACGTCTTTAAATGTGAGGAAGTCTGGACGAAATGCAGTTATTCTCCTGGGAGGTGTGTTCACCACCTCCCTGGGCCATCAGCCAGCTCTCTTCATAGAGTGCTGTTCTGACTCACTCAGTCGTGTCCGGCCTCAGGAGCCTCCTGTTGCTCGTATCCCAGGGAGGATATTCCTGTTACTGATCTGTTTAATCACCTCACTTAGAGCTGCATCATTTAGCATCACTGTGGAGCTTTCCATGACAGTATTCAATAGATGTCTCCCAGGGGACTGATGCACATGTGTGCTGCTGGGGACGATGACAACCGTGCACAGACATCGTTGCACACCATGTGCAACATGTGATGGGCATGCAAAGCCAATCGTCACAGCTCCCCAGATTCCTGCACATGTCCCCAAACTGCCCAGGGCTCCTCAGATTGGAAGACACCAGGTCCACTTCACCCTTTCCCTTAACGTGTAGGGTTAGAGCAGTTGAGAATGCAGGACTGGGAAGTAAATGTAGACTTGGTTATTCTGTGTTTACCTCTCCCATTCTTTCTCGCTCTGCACACAGGAGGCTGACCTGTGTGGACTGCATCACTCATTACCCTGCAGTCAAGGGTTGGTTTCCCTGGAAGGAGACAACAAGACAGTTTGGGATGCAAGATGTTTATTAGGTATCAACACTGTAAAAGGAGAGGAAGCAGGATTAAGCAGAGAAAGCTTACTGCTATGCAGGCCAAACAAGGCATTAGCCAGCTTGGCAGGGAGCTCTGGGGCAAGTATTGTCCCTCTCAGTGTCCTGTGTGTGGGTGACCTAGCTAGGCTTTTAGAGCCCCACCTGTCACTAGGGTGGGTGACTTCAGGTTGGGCATGGCCTTGGGTGAACAACTTTCTGTACCTAGGCAGCAAGCCTGTCCTTAAAGAGGGAGTCTTGGTGGCAAAGCTGAGTCTTCCACATTTGCCCTTTGGCTTTTAGTGGACTCAATCAATAGGAGGCCCTCACAGGAGGTCAGAGGGTAGCAGGAATGACAGGATGTTTATTCCCTCTGCTCCCTTACCGACAAGCCATCTTTGGCAGTGGCTTTACACACACACACACACACACACATGCACACACACGCACACACTGAAAACTACAGCTCCTGCTTGGTTGAGGCTTTGTTGAGTCTGCATCACAGTTCAACCTCTGTTCCATTCTACTTCTTCCCCACCTTCTTTTCACAGACATTAATTCCTAATCAACACCTTGCACCATAAATTGTCCCAGCATCTCCCTGTAAGAGGGAAAAACTTGACCTCTCTCTCCCATGGCCGTAGCTTGTGCTGGGTTCCAGTAGCAACTTGCTCTGGACAACACTCCAGGTCCTGGTGTTGGTAAGAACTCTCCTCTGTTGCTTCCCTTGGCAAGTCACCATTCTTTGTTAGTCCCCTTAATCCTGCCTCCACCTCTTTCAAGAGTCCCTTTATTATGCACTCTAGTTAAATCTGTTAAGGATGTCATCTTTCTTGCTAGGTCCAAAATGAACCAGTAATCAAGGGACTTACTTTGCTCCTCTGGTTCTTCCTTGTTTCACATTCCTGTCCAATATCCAGGATCTGCAAATCTGACAGGGGGTTAGGTGAAAAAAAATTATAATATGAGAAGTTTCATGTATAATGAAATACCATTTGGCTTTTAAATCCTGAGATGC
>NW_007747350.1:7078-10460 GCF_000696425.1 Galeopterus variegatus
TTATAATATGAGAAGTTTCATGTATAATGAAATACCATTTGGCTTTTAAATCCTGAGATGCTACAAGCTGCTATTTGTATAGGGAGAAATGCAACATATACTCTGGATCCTAGAAACAGACCTTAAGATGGGAGTATGTACAAGTGATTTATTGAGGAAGGATCATCAGGAGAAACTAGTAAGGGAGTGTAGGGAAAATGAAAAGTAAATGGTCAGGATCCCTTGGGTGGGAGGGAGGTGGGGGCGGAGAGGGGGCTAGTTTGGGAATCTTGCCCAGCATTGATGTAGGTGGTAACTGTGCATGGGCACCCAGGTGTTCCTTGGCTATTGTCTGTGGATGTGCATGGGCACCCAGGTGTTCTCAGTTGTCTGATTTGCACCTAGGTATTCCTGGGCTATCGGACTTAAGTATAAAGGATGAACAGCTCTGATACACAGGACCCTCAGGATGCCCCAGGAGGCCACTAGGGTGGCTGTGCTAGTTACCTGAGCTTGCATCTGAATAAAGCCTATTAATTTTTACCCATGGCTCCCAGGATCCTTTCTTATTACCTAGCTCGTGGACCTGCAAGTGAGTGGTTTGTGACCCAGTCTGTATGACAGGTTTGTAGGGTCTATGGGCCCTAGCCCTAGCAACACAGGGAGTCAAGGAAGCAGAAAAGAGAAAGAAAAAGCCAAACAGGGGTCTCACTCAGGCAATGTCCCACAGAGGGTAGCTGCAGTCTGATCCCACAGGGGAACCCTGGAGTGAAAATTATGGTTCTGAGTTGGACCTACTTTGCCTCAGGTGGGGACAGTCATTGGCCAAGGACTGCCTCAGGGAGATAAATTCCCAGGCCCTCACCTATCTGTGTCTGCAGTTGAAGTGGTTCCAAGCCTGAGGGCAGTTGTGCAGAGAAGAGGTGTATAGTGCCAAAGGAAAACACTTCACCTCTAAAGGTTCATTAACAAAAGTCACTGATAAACTTAGGTCGATAAGAATAAAATGTATAACAAATTTCACTTAACATGCTGGGAGAAGGCAAAGCACAGGGGAATCACAAGACATCCCAAATTCCAATGGGAGTAACAAAGCTTATATACAAGTGTTCGTGTGAGAGAGAAGGTAGAGGGAGGTAGAAGCAGCTCCAGAACAATGGCCCAAGACCAGGTTTCTCTGAAGTGCTGAGGGGAGGTGTCACAGGTGAAAGAAGGAAGTCGGAAGTTAAGGAGAGACATCTAGTATGCAATTGAAAATTCTTCAGGTAGTCTCAGGTAACAGCCCAATGAGGAGCACCTCAGAAGAAGCCTGGCTGTTTGCAATTAGAGATGTAAATTTCCTTTTACAAAGAAATAGCTTAATTTTGTTTTTGCAGTCTCTCCAGCTATCTTGAAATATGCCAAAGAAATATATTTGGGGGCTGAAATATTTTGCTTTCCCACAAGTGCATGTGCAGGCTATTGGAGACAAGAGCTCAAAGCCAGGGAGAGCTGCACAGAAATGGTAAAAAGAAATTAAGTGAATGACATTAAGATGGCAGATAGGAAGTGCCAGGCTTTCATTTTTTTCCATGGAAACACTGAATAAAGAAATATGTAAATCAAAGTAGATTTGAGAACACTAGAAACCAGTTCAGAAGCTACAGCAACCAAGTTAATGACTAGCAAAACAAAAGTCACACTCAAAATGGTAGGAAATTACTTGGGATTTTTGCTCCCATGGAAACACTGAATAAAGAAATATGTAAATCAAAGTAGATTTGAGAACACTAGAAACCAGTTCAGAAGCTACAGCAACCAAGCTAATGACTAGCAAAACAAAAGTCACACTCAAAATGGTAGGAAATTACTTGGGATTTTTGCTCACCCTTGTCCCACCACATCTGTCTGCAGTTAGAAGCAAGCTGACCAATTCCTGGCTCCTCCCTTGGGATGTAAAGGATGACACTTTGTAAAATGCCTTGCCTTTGGGAAAACTGAAGGCTTGGTTTGTCTCACTTCAGTCTGAGCACTGATGGGAACGGCAGCATAGTCTTGTATATCAGGCTGGAGACTGCCAAAGGCAGTGGCACATGTCATAATATGAGATGCAGTGGGCTGCAGACTCCTGGACACCTGGGGACAAGAGAACATGGACAGAGGAATACAATAGAACATCAAAGCCCTTAAAAAGCAGGAGTGAGACTCAAAATTAAGACATTTAAAAGCAAACGTGTATATAATTATAAACATTTAGAAGTTCTAATGTTTGGTACATACATGAAGCAAACTGACAGAATTGAAGAAATAGACAGCTTTACAATAGAAAATGTCAATACCCTACTTTCAATAATGGATAGAACAACCAGACAGAAGACCAGTAAGGAGAGAGAGACTTGAACACCATAGACCAACACACCTAACAGACATGTACAGAGCACTTTACACAACTGCAACAGCTTTTTCAAGTGCACATGAAACATTCTCCAGAATAGACTATAGGTTACACCACAAAACAAGTCTTAATAAGTTGAAGTTATACAAAGTATCTTTTGTTCACAATGGAATGAAGCTAGAAATCAACAGAAGGAAAACTGAAAATTAGACAGTACTCAAGTAATCACTAGATGAAAGAGGAAATCACAAGAGAAATTAGAAAAAAATTTAATTTAGACATTTGTTATTGACACAAATAAAAACAAAGACAATATACCAAAACTTACAGGATGCAGTGAAAGCAGTGTTGTAAAGGTGTAAATACTTAATTCAAGAGAGATCTTAACCTATCTTCACACCTTAAAGAACTACAAAAATTACAAATTAAACCCAAAGCTAGTAGAAGGAAATAGAGGTAAGAGATAAATAGGAATGAGAAAAGTAAAACTGGGAGTTGGTTCTTTGAAAAGATGAACAAAACTGACAAACTTCTAACTAGATTAAGAACAAAGAGAAGACTCAAGATTATAAATAAGAGAGGACATCACAAATGATTTCACAGAAACGAAAAGATTGTGGGAGAATTCTAAGAACAACTCTATGCCAAAAAATTGGGTCATCTCAATGAAATGGATAAATTCCTGGAAACATACAACCAAAACTGAATGATAAAGAAACTGAAAATCTGAACGGATCTATAACTCAAGTAAGGAGATTAAATCAGTAATCAAAAGCCTCTCAACAATGAAAAGCCCAGGACTAGATGGCTTCACTGGTACATTCTACCATTAAAAAATTATTGATAATCCTCCCCAAACTATTTCAAAAAATTGAGGAGGAAACATTTCCAAACTCATTCCTTGAAGCCAACATTACATTGACACCAAAGCCAAATAAACACACAAGAAAATAAAACTACAGACTAATATTAATGATAAAATACAAAAATCCATAACAAAGTACTAGCCATCAGTTTGACAGCACATTA
>NW_007747350.1:12257-12498 GCF_000696425.1 Galeopterus variegatus
CAAGACCATTCAATGGGGAAAGGACAGTCTCTTCAAGTAACAGTACTGGGAAAAAATGGATCTCCACATGCAAAAGGATCAAGTTGGAACCTTACCTTATACCATATACAAAAAGTAACTAAAAATTGATCAAAGACCTAAATGTAAGAGCTAAAACCAGTAAACTTAGAAAACATAGAGGAAGATTCATGACATATTCGGCAATGATTTCTTGGATATGACCAAAAAAGTACAGGCAAAA
>NW_007747351.1:0-704 GCF_000696425.1 Galeopterus variegatus
TGACCTTCAAATTCCTAACAAGTTCCTTCAAAATCCTAATGTGAAAAATTTTCATCTCTTTGACAATCCTCTAGCCAAACCCTGTGTGCATAAGAGAAAGCTGTTGTCACATACTGCATTAATAGCTGCATTGTCACACGAGTTGTGTCTGTTATTTCTTCAGTTGATCTCAAGCTGACAAGGAAAAAGCCAAAATGCACTATTAAACACTTCATCACATAAAGTGTTGGTCGGCACAAGCCTGCCACTTCCTTCTCTTTTAAAAGAACAAGAAGGATCATTTTTGTGCCATTGTCACCACATTTCTGTGTCACTTTTGTAGTGGCTTCTACCTCAGGACAATGAACTGCAATAATACAATGTTTCTTCCTAGCTGTCTTTGATGTTGGCAATTTAACAGCTGGAGTTTAATTACATATGACACATGGACGAAAATGGTCATGTCTACTCATTTCAGGCCAACAGTGAAAAAAGCAAGAAATAGAAATCAACTGAATCCTATGAACTCAACTTAAGTAAGGCTGTCTGGAGGGATGTATCTTATTTTATCTTATTTTAACTAATGCAGATCAAAGTTGAGAACATATCCACTTGTTTACTGGACAAAAAATATTCTATCAACTGTATATGAAGAACTGTTTCACATTAACCCCTGAATGCAAGTATGGGACCCCAACCATTTTATGTCTATCAAAAAAAAAAAA
>NW_007747351.1:4382-6644 GCF_000696425.1 Galeopterus variegatus
AAAAAAAAAATGCCTATTTGAGATGTTTCATAATTAAAATTATATATATATATATATATATGTATGTATACAGACTTATTTACAGTGGCCTTTTAAAATTAGACAGCAAATTGATCTCTTTTAGTATAGATGAGCATTGTGTTGATTTGCTTCTTTGCTTTTAGTAGAGTTTAGATTGATAACATAACTAATGATGACAGATTACCCTAACAAAATGAACATATTCTCAAACTCTACAAAAATCTGGATATTATCAGGCAGGGAGGAAAAGAGGGAGCGAGGAAGGAGGCTGTTAGATCTCTTTTGTAAGCAGAATGTCTGCTTTAGGGTCTGCCCAAAGGTACTAAAGGTGATATGAAAATAGCTGTTTAACTCCAGTTTTCAAAATTGGGCCTGTTTCTTTGAGCAAAGTTTCCCTGCTTGCTAANATGCAGAATCCCTTTCCACGCTTCCTGTCCACAACCACTTGGTGTTCAGATGAATATCTATCTATTCATGCCCTATTTCCCCATTTAGGCCGTAACTCAAGGGGGCAGCACTGTGCTCCTGACATGGTCAGGCCCAGCTGTGTGTGACATGCCCTTAAGCAACATTTGAAGCTAAAGCTGATGATGATAACCAGGATGGATGATGTTTTCAGACAGGTATTCCCTAATAACCTACATGTAAGCAAAGACCAAATGCATTTTGGATTAAAAAATATGTAAATGTGAATAAATCCATTGCTTAAAAGAGAAGAGCGAATATAGCGGGATGCTGTATGATGTGATTACAACAACAGCGATAACAGCAGTTGTCATTCACTGAGTGCTGGTGATGTGCTAGGAACCATGCTCAGCGTTTTTATATCCATCGCCTTATTTTGTCTTCACAACGCCCTAGGAGGTAGATGTGAATATCTCAGGAAATTGAAGCCCCTGAAGTTACACGGAACGATGGTCACACAGTCAATGAGCAGCAGAAATAGAACTGGGCCACAGATCTGTTTAACTTGAAAATCTGCGTCCTTAAATATAATACACTGCTGTCTCTCTCCAAATCCTAAAGGAATGACCAAACAGAGAAAGAGAAAGGAAGGAAGGGATGCAGGCAGGAAGGAAGCAAGCCAGAGAAGAGGGAGGGTGTGAGGGAATACAAAAGCTGAAGAGTGGGAGACGATTCAATCAACTGGCCGGAAAGCGCGTGAATTTATAACAACCTCGAAAATAATAACACACGTCTACCATCCCTTCTCTGCAATTCCAAAATCCAGAAATAGCTCAGAAATGAAAAAGTATTTTCATGATTCCCCTGCTGGCAAAACCTCATCCAGACTGACATGAGTCTCCTTGTTCATTTTACTTAGAATGAAAATTCCAAAATTCTGCAGAAGAAATATAAGGATGCACTACTGCTCCACGTTCCACAGAGAGGGTGTAGAAAACATACAGCATATGCAGACAGACAGACATCTGTCTAAAACCAAGAAATTCTGAAACACATGTGGTTCCAAGGTTTGGATAAGGGCTGAGAGCATGAAGTGTCTGCCAGCCTGAGAATCCCTCTGCCATTAAATGTCCTTGACAGTCAAAGCAACCAGTAAACAACTGGAAGTCAAAGCCAACCAACAATAACAGAAACTTAATGAAAAATGAAACATATATCTCAATAACTGATGAAAAAAAGCAGCCTCCTCTATTGCAAGGAGAACCCAGGGCAATGTTATCACATTAAGATCTGACATCATCCTCTCTCCCCTCCAGGCTAATTCCTTAACTCAGTTTAGTTTGAGGCCAAGTGAGAGCCACTTCTGGATTCTGATTACATTTGGAACCCCCAGGCTCACCAACCCTTGGCCTTGAGGTTTCAGGAAGTAGAACATAGTTTTCATAGAAAAGCATGGAGGGTTTGATTTGAAATGATTTAGAAAAAAACAGAAGGTGAATCTTAGCATGTATGACATTATTTATATACATTTTAAAAACACACCAAGTGATAGCTTCTATGGTTTATGGATTCAAAAATATATTGCAAAGGTATCAAAACATGCATAGAAAATATGAGTGGGATTTAAGTCCTATCTAACATTATTGTTAAGAAAAACAAATGAATTAAATGTGGCAAAATATAAACATCTATCTCTGTGGTGGATTTAAGTGCCTGTTTTACTATTTTCTGTTCTTTCCTGTTCATTTGATGTGCATTAATTCAATAACAAAAATAACCTTCATGGGATGCCTGCTGTGTGCCAGACAAAGAACAGGAGGAAGGACAAAAAAAAAA
>NW_007747351.1:8068-9569 GCF_000696425.1 Galeopterus variegatus
AACTGCAAAAAGCCACAAACCCTAGAATTTATGAGTACTGATGATTACCTAAGGCAATTATCTAAAGGAAGTTCATATTTTTCTATCTTTTCTATCTTTTACCTTTCAGTTCTGTAGATTTTTTCCCATTTTTATCATCTATCAAAATTATTGTCATGATAGTTATGCCAATCTAAATATGTGATCTTTTTTTTTTTAACATAGTGAGCTCCATGCTTTCTCTTGAGAGTGGTATATTTAAATTTGAGGACAGACACAGGCGAGTGCTGTACTTTGACCAAAGTGATATGAAGTCTAAATCTCATCTCTCTTCTACCACCAACTGCACTTTTGAAGCGTAGATATCAGACATAGTCCTCTCAAAGTTTTGCTTTCCCCATTAGGATTAGTTTAGCTCTCTTTCATGGCACTTAATAAAAATGGAAGTGTTATAGATTGAATGGTTGTATCCCCCCAAAGTTCATATATTGTAGCTCTGCTCCCCAGTGCGATGGGATGGGGAGGTGGGCTGAATGGAATTAGTGCCCTTGGAAGAGTCATGAGAGAGCTGACTTCCTCCTGCTCTCTGCCACCTGAGGACACAATGAGAAGTCGGCCGTTTGTAACCTGGAAGGTCTCACCAGAACCTGACCCTGTTGGCACCCTGACCTGAGACTTCCAGCCTTCAGACCCGTGAGAAACTCTGTCTGCTGTTTAAGGTCCCCAGTCTGTGGTGCTCTGTCACAGCCCAAACAGACAAGGACAGGGAGTAAGTGGGAAAAGAAAAAAGATGGGAAGAGCATCCGGGTTCACACTGGAAGCCCAACCTGAGGGGCTCTGGAATATGCAGGGGCTTTCTGTGGTTGTCAGTGCTGTGTGTGGAGTGTGCTGTGTGTGATTGTGTCATGTATGTGTGAGTATGTGAGGTGTGTGTGTATGTGGTAGTGTGTGTGATTGTATGTGGGGTGTATGTATGATGTGTGTGTGAATGTGTGAGGTGTGTTTGTATGTGGTGGTATGTGTGATGACATGTGGTGTGTGAATGTATGTGTTGTGTGTGAGGTGTGTGTGTATGTGGTGGTGTGTGTGATTGTATGTGGGGTGTATGTGTGAGGTGTTTGTGAGTCTGTGAGGTGTGTGTGTGTATGTGGTGGTGTGTGAGAGGGTGAGGTGTGTGTGATTGTATGTGGTATGTGAGTGTATGTGTTGTGTGTGAGGTGTGTGAGTGTGTGTGGTGTGTAAGTAAAATACAGTAATTTTGAATCATAAATTGATAAAATGCTCCCAAATGTGTATTCAGATGTCAGCCTGCCCAAGTCTAGCCAGGCCACAATACACACACAACAACATATTCTTATTCACAGAGCCAGTCTTCCCTTCCTGAGTCTGTGCGCACCTGCAAGTACCCCCTTGTCCACAGCCTGAGATAAAAGAAGTTGATTCTTCTAACAGGCTGAGAAGCACCTTCTCACCCCATCACTAGACATGGAGCTGGTTGCGAATTCTGAGAGAAACCTGCACG
>NW_007747351.1:10483-11509 GCF_000696425.1 Galeopterus variegatus
CACCTTCTCACCCCATCACTAGACATGGAGCTGGTTGCGAATTCTGAGAGAAACCTGCACGCGCACGGGAGGAGTAAACGGTGCCACTCTGCCGGGACTCCCATGATGCTTTCTCATCATATATGAAGATGTCAGAACTGTGTTAGACACGCTGCCCAGCACTCCTCTCCCTGAGTATCTTGTGCCACCTGTCCCAAGGGCCCCATGGTGACTTACGGTGCAGAGTCAGCCTTGGTTTCCCCCAACTTCAATTTGGCAGACACCTCTCCTGGCTCATCAGGACCTCTGGGGACCACTCAGGACCTCAGGTGCTGGTGCCATTGGCTGACTCCTCTCAACCACATCTCCAAGTGCCCATAAGGGAATGAGAAGCGTTTGTCCTGTCCCTGTCCCTTTCAGCCAATTAAAAAACTCACATACTGATGATGGATGAGACTGTAAAGCATTCTAATCAGGATAAGGATGATGATAGCTACACTCACAAACCCTGCATGCCAGGCCCTAATAGGAATACTTTCTATGCAATATCTCATTTAATCCTTGAAATAGCCCTAGGAGGAAAAAACCAAGGCACAGAGAGGCTAAGTAACTTGCCCAAGATCACATAGCAAGGAAGTAGCAGAGCCTGGATTCCAGGTGGTTGAACTGCATAACACGGGTGCTCTCAAGCCCTGTACAATTCTGTCCTGCAGACGACATGGACACAGCTCTGTTCATTCACACCTGCTTGTCCTCTCCTTGCCTGCACAGTGGCTCCCTTGGGCCACTGCCAGACTCACCAAGCTTCCTTAAGGAATGATTCATTTTTTTAATTGTGGAGAAGTCCTTGGTGGTTATTTTCCTGGCTCTTTTGTGCTGGAAACATTTAAGCATGCTCTGGCCACTGCTCTGCCCCTGTGTCTGGGAGCTCATTAGAAATGCAGGATCTCAGGCCCCACCCTGAGCTACTGAACCAGAACCTACTTTACTTAACAAGATTCCAGGGTGGTTCATGCGCACATAACAGTTTAAGAAGCAGTGCTCTGG
>NW_007747351.1:11789-12496 GCF_000696425.1 Galeopterus variegatus
GGAGATTAGAAGATAAAACTTTATCTATTGAATTAATAGATTGAATTGCAGCAGGCTGCATGTAATATCATCTTCAGGAACTAAAGACTGTGAACAATTTGCCTATAAGAAGTACATCACTGCAGACCACCCGGAGATACCGAAGAAGCCGACTTCCTTTCTTGAAGATAATCCCATCAAAAGATAATGATTGAAAAAAAAAAAAAAAGCACAAAAATTGGGCTAAAATGAGGCCATATGGTAGAGAGTAGATAACATTTAGATCGGGAAGCTCAGTGCTATGTCATCTCCCCCATCTCACACACCTGGATGATTAACTCCTTGAGTGCGGGGATTGAGTATCTTACTCACAGCTATATTCACAAAGCCAAGCTCAGAGTCTGCACATAGTAGGCGTTCACTAAATATTTACTTCATAATTTAGTGACCTGAATAGAAGGCAGTTCTGTTACTCATTTGTTTTGAGACATTGGACAAATCTCTCCACACCTCTGCTTTTAGTTTCTCACCTATGCAGTCTGCTCAAATTATTTACTCTGAGTTACAAAATACTTAGCAAGAGCTCACTGATAATCATGTGATAGATACAAGGAACCCTCCTTATATGTAGCATAATGATTGGTTGAGTCTGTTCTTACACATACCATATGGCCGATAGTAATACATACCTATGTACCCTCCTCACACACTAATCAAATAAATATTCC
>NW_007747352.1:0-419 GCF_000696425.1 Galeopterus variegatus
GGTTATTTGATTATAATTTAGGTCTTAGTTACTTTACCTTTACTAGCTGTTAGTTTGGACATGTTCACATTAACAACACTCACCATAAGCTCTGGATATGTAGGTCGTTCTTTGGAATTCTTCTTTAAGCTTAAAGAAAAAAAAATTAATTTCATTAAAATCCAAGAAACCGCCTGTATTTTCACTAGTCTAGGATTTCAGAACCTGTGGGACACTAATCAGCTTTAAAACATAATCAGCTTTAAAAATGCATTGAAAACACAGGCCTCCTATCTTGTCTTTCCTCTTCTTTTACATTTCCAAATTAACTTTTTAAATCACTCTGGGTGTACCTTAATGTGAAAAATAGGTGTGTGTGTGTGTGTGTGTGTGTGTATTTACTTTTCTTTTGATTATTTCCCAAATACATACAAACTTTC
>NW_007747352.1:1419-12493 GCF_000696425.1 Galeopterus variegatus
TAAGCCGAAGTGATTTGAGTTTTGCTTCAATGATTAATATTTTTAGTCTGCAGCACACTCCAGTGTGGACCTGCAGCACACTCCAGTGTGCCATCAGGCTGGCAGGCTGGTCACTGAGACTCTTCAATAGGCCTGGAGGAAGAGCAAGAAGGAAGCCTAGCTGTTTTGGCACTCAGCAGTTGACTTCCAGTGACTTCCTTCTGTGAACTCATAGGAAGAAGTTAACTTGCAAAGTTTAATCCTGCTAAGATACCATGTTTTTGACAAATTCATTTGTTAACCCTTCTGCAGGCCTAGAATGTAAGGCTTTTCTGTTAGACTTCTCTATAATGAATTCACAAACAAGGCCCATACAGTTAGTACTACCCACCCAGGAACTCTTTAAAACCCCTTTGATAATAAAGTGATGTGTGGAAAAAAGAAGAAAATATCATTCAGTAGTCCTATTTCAAAATATGTACAGAAAGGAAGGGTTTGTAAGAAATCATTGTTGTTTTTTTTTTCTTCAGGTTCATAAGAGAAAAATGCCTTGATTTTCTTTCTCGTCTTCAAGAAAACATTTCTCTGAGGTTACTGCAAAAGAAATACAGCCGCTGGAACTATGGCCTATAGATCTGACTTTGGGTGTGATGATGATAACTTGTTAAGTGCTTTCTGCTCCACTCCACAAATCATGATTTATTGTCAAATGACACAAGCAGCTATCAATAGTGATGGGCCAGAGGAGTGTGGCTACCACATTGATCTCTGGATGCAGCGTTACAGCACCCAGCAGCAACGTGATATCAAATGCTTAGGCAGGATGCACCCCACTAAAGGTTATAAGTATAAATGGTCTTCAAAAAGTTCATGGAAAGATTCGAACTATCTTCCAATTCTATTTCTCCACCAACTTTTTGAAGTACCCTCATACTCTGACAGATTACCTAGCCTGTGAGTAATGTGTCCTTTTTCTACATTTAACCCAAAGCAGATGTAGGAGATAAAAACATAGATGTACCTGTCTTGAAATTTGAGATTAAATGTTTCACTTTCTAAATGTGTAGTCCCCCTTCCCCACTTACCATAAAGAGTTGGGGCTTTTTGAGAATTCTGACTATGTTTTAAGAATACAAAAACTTGATTATCACTCAAATGAAGGTCCTTTTATGAGGATGTATCTCAATAGTACAGTGCTATATGTTGGAAAACAGAGACATAGCCGATAAAAGAGAGTTACGTTCATAGGCTATATCCTTCTCTTCATCAAGAAATAGAAGAGGTGTTCTTCAGTAACAATCACTTTTCCACCCTTTCCATCCAGCTCCAAATCAAACTTAAAACTGTCAGTAATAAAACAAGTGAAATAACCAGGTTGCTATTGGATGGAAGTATGTGCCCATACGTTAATATATACACATATAATAAAATTGTTTCCATAAAGATCTAAGCAAATCATAAGATCTAAAAAAAAAATCAGCATCATTTTTTGAAGCATGAGACAACTTTTTCAACTCAGTTGGCTTCAAAATAAATTAATGTTTATTCTTAGGGGGTATCAAAAAAATATATTGGTAATTTACGGCAGGCCAAAAAACAAAAAAATTATTGACCTGGAGTCTGACACAGGAGTGCCTGCACTCTTTAAAAAGTCCAACTGAGGATAAGTAAGAATGCCCATAAAATCCAGAATTAATGCTCTCCTTCTATTTCACAATTTCTATACCAATAAAAATGATTCACTATTTCCCACAATTGATATGCTCAAGTAGCAGATTCTACCAGAGCTGTGATACTAAAAATTTGAAGAAAAATTTATCATTGGATGACTTCTAAGTCGAAGTGATTTGAGTTTTGCTTCAATGATTAATATTTTTAGTAAAACTCATAAGCAAGACAAATTGACTTACTTGAATGCAAATTAAACGACACAGAGTTAACAGTATTGACACAGTTAATAGTTCCAGGGAGCTGGAACATGTCTACAGCTCAAAGTTTTTGAATTAATGAACTATGGTAGCTGGGACTAAAATTGAGAGAAACAGAGAGCGAAAGGAAAATCTCAGAGGGATGGCCAGGGAGACACTGTGGGTATCGTGCAGGGAGGGGAGGCACACACAGTGTGGCGACAATATAAGGAGCAATAATACAGGTATCTGGAATGTCCACCCATGTGTGCACACCTTAAAATTAGAAAACATTTATCTTAGAGAGTTTTCATTTTTTAAATACCTGTTAAAAAGCTTTAATGTTCTGATTCTTTGGGGGAAAATTCTAAGAAAAAATACTTTGGTGAAAAAAAATAAAGTAATTGAATAATTTTTTTCAAAAATTAGAGGGTAAGAAGCCTTCTGAATAGGAAGCAATTTAATAGCAGGCCAACAGATCTTCCATCTCAACCTGGGGTTCTCACCCCAGCTGTACATTAGAATGACTTGAGCATATTTGAAAAATAATGATATTCAGACTCCTCCCCAGACCAATTAAATCAGAATCTCTGAAGGTGAGGCCAAGGGGATAGTACTTGTGAAAACTTGCTAATTTTATAAATGAGCAGCCAGAGTTGAGAACCACTGGATTCAACTGGTGATCGTAATGGGAGACTCAGCTTTTCCCACCAGCCTCATTCTTACCAAAGTTTCCTGAAGTATCCAGAATCTCAGGAAAAGGGGCAGGTGGGAGAGGGGTAATAGGAAGGATAGTCTGAAGAGACTTCCCTAGATAAGATCCTTCCCCAGATAAGATCCTTCCCGTTACCACCCCTCTTGAGAACTACTGCTCCGAACTATCCGAGATGACTCATCTCTTTTCCTATGTGACCTTTAAACATTTGAGGATAGGGGGAAAAAAAAAAAAAAAAAAGAAAAGAAAAAAGAAACAAAGCAACACCAATAAAAACCAAGTTCTTGAATCCAGAGGACAGAATCATGAGCCCACCTTCACCTGGCTGTTGGACCACCACGTCCAGCACATGCACTCAAGGAAAACAGACAGGAGGACACCTGTCTACACCTCAGTAGCGCAGGCACCAATGACACATTGTACTAGAGCTCAGTGCTCCACCCCCTCTCCGGCCATTCAGCCAAAAACAAAAACAAACCATAGGCTAGTCTCATATGACATTAGGGAAAAGTACCCGGAGTGAGAGGGGGCCTGGAATTAAGAAAAAGTCCAAGAGGCCTTAGTTTCACAGCAACGGCCTCTGGCTTTACCTCACGAGGTTTCCCAATAAAAGCTGTGTTCAGAACCCTTCTTCCAGAGAGTGCAGAAGCAAAAATTGATACCACAAGGAAGGTGCACTTCAGCTTCCTCTGTACCTCAACAGCCTTCAGAGCTCTGGGCTCTTCTTTAGCACGAGCGATCAGAATTGCTCCCCTCTGGGGGTCACAGCTGGGCTCAGCACCATCTCTGATCCCCTTCCTCCCAATGCATGTCTGCTTCTGCAGGATGCCCAAAGAAACTAACTTGGCTCCATTTTGCCCTTTCCTCTTGGCATCCTTTTCCCAGCAGCACTTGCAATAGTCATTTCTAGCAAGCGATGCTAGGTATCATGACCACTATGCACACAGAAACCACTCAATTGTCTGGAGAGTACTATCCCCTCTCTTACTTGCCTTGAATGCACTGGCAGTTTCCATGAAACCAAAAAGTTTACTGCACTGGTATGGCTCTTTCCCTCTTTCCACTCCAACTTTCTTTGGATTCCCTTTTCAGACCCTCAACGTTGTTCATTATAACCTCATGGGCAAGTATTTCCACGGTTAGCAAGTGTTCTGTAGGAATCAAGGTTCTGCAAGACTTCTAGATACCCAAGTAATACTCTCAAGGTTCCCACTATCTTGTCTTTGATGCAAAGTAATTCTTTGCATCTGCTCCCTATCCCTAGACCTCTAGTGGGTGCTACCACTTTTCTCTTTATGCCCTAATCAACATCAAATTGCTTATCGTTCTGGTAAAGGAGTTCCTTGATTTTGTGACACTATGTGTGATATTCCTTCTGTCTGGAATACCGTTCCTCCTCTAATTCACTTTTGCTTGGAAAATACCTCTCATGGTCTCAGCTCAGGATTTATCTCCTCCAGAAAAATCTATCCCGATGCCTTTCCTCCAAGTTCCCCAAATCCTATACATACCTCCATCAAGGACATGCCCCATTGTACTCCAGTTACTGATCTGTGAGACACCCATACCTGACTTTGAGTTCAGAGAGGGGAGGGATTGTGATATAGTCATTTTTGTTTCTCCAGCATGGAGGGCAGACTCCATAAATGCTTTTGGAATGAATGTATGTGTGATGGATTAAACTCGATGGAGGATATTCATGAACACTTATCTTCTTTGGCACTGACACTTGGGAGATGAAGTTCTCTTACCACTGTGAGGTAAAGTCAACAAACTCTGCGGAGAACTTGTCTGCTGGGAGTTGTGGTGATGGCTCCTCCACCACCTGTTTGAGCTGCTGAAAGGGAGTTCCCCACGAATCATAGGGAAACCGAAGAATGGCCAACTCAATCTAGAGAGAAGAGAAAACAAGGAGACAAGGGTTTAAATAATAGGGGATCGTCTGTATTTTGTTCCCAGAGAACCAAAGTGAAATATAAAGGCAAAGATCAACTACAATTTGGGGGGCAATAAATAATCTCTAGCAATTTTCAAATATTATCTTACTAGAGACAGCCATTTAAATTTATTTAAAACTGGGTCCCTCCCTAAAACCCAAGGTAGCATTTCATAAAAATTGTAAGCCAACAGTATTAAACTTCAGGATGTAAAGCAACCAGGTTTTGAAACATTTGGTCTGGGAAGTAATTCTCACCCTAAGACCTTTACAAAGCTATACATCTGCTGCCATCTACAGGTCCCTTGGAGAAATGGTTTAAAAAAAAAAAAAAAAAAGGAAGCTAGGGCCTGATCTATTTTTGGACTTGAGTAAAGGCCACTTTGCAGTTACGGGATCATGTGTTTTCTGGGCAGAGACATGAAATAACTCACAGGACTTAATCAGCTGCCGTGCCTGGGAAAGAGCCAGGACCACAGTGGGTAATTCCAGACACTGGTGACACACTGAAAATTTATGATCACCAAAGTTATGAATAAGGCACTGCTGGTATAACTTTAGAGATGTGCCTAAGGATATTATCCTACTTGTTATTATGTCTTTAGGATATACATGACCTCAATAGCCAAGGCTTCTATGATAAAAATATCCCGGGAAAAATAACCTACGTCCTGGATAACAGAGCCCTATCAGGGTCCACACACCTCCGTGCTCACTGTGTAGCTTAAGCTTCTTGCCTTGACTAGAATAATTTAATTTTAAACTATAAGGAATATAGCCATACCCTCTCATTTTATGGATGAGGACAATATGGCAGTCCCTGTGACAATGTCAGTTACTCAAAGGCAGACAACTAGTGAGAGGCAAAATAAAGAGAAAAATGGATCTGTCCGATCCCAGTTCAGTAATTCCTACTATATCACACTACAAACAATTGTCACTCAAAGCCTCCTGCTGCATCAGGCAGGAAAGGATGCCCAAGACCAGCATTTAGGACATTTCCTTCTTGGTCCCAAAGTCCACCCCATTCCAGCTCCATGGCCAGGACCTCATAGTCACTGATAATTATCATACACTACCATTGTGATGCCCAGACTCCAAATATCAGACTTCACACTGTATCCCTTTTGGTTGAGCTCTGGGTTTATTCTTTCAGGCTGGAAAAGAGAGAGACAACTGAGGAAATGGAAAGACAGTTGAGATGACATTCTTAGCTCAATAAAGTCTCTGGGGGTGTGGGCAGCACCAGCTGCCAAGTGAGTGTTTTGAGCTCTTAACATGCCTCCCAGTAACTACAATAACTATCAATATCTCCATGGATTTTCTTTCTTCTATGTTAGTCTTTTCTTGGAGACAACAATGGATCAAAGTCTCTTCATACCAGATTTCAATTTCACCTTAAGAAGAAATGGGGTATAGGTTATAAAGCTACTTTGCCTATCTAGAATGATCCTTGTTAAAAAACACCAAGAGTCCAGAACTCAGCAAAAAAAAAAAATCAACAAGAGTCTGGTGTTAGCAGACCTAAGCAACTTTTAGCTAAGCATGGACAGGAATCTTTTCAGTTCCAAGCACAAGTTCGTTTCCAAGCAGAATACGACCTAAGTTCCTTTAGTTAAAGGGGATCCCAAGGTCTCTGCTAATGGCAATGAATTCTCACCTCTGTGAGGTTCTCTCCTAACTGATCTAACTGCCTTGTTTGTGTAATTTAAATTCTACTTACTATTCCGTCCTCAACATATGAGGTGAACACTCACCAGCAACTCCGTGTTGGAAAGCTGTGCAGGCTGTATGTATGGCTTATAGGTTCATTTCAAATAATGTATCTCTTTTACTTGATTTTTTAAATAATGTATAATGTTTGTGTTCTCCCAAAATCCATATGTTGAAACCTAATCCCCAATGTGACGGTATTAGAAGGTGGGGCCTTTGTGAGGTGATTAGGTCATGAGTGTACAGCCTTCATGAGTGGGATTAGTGCCCTCATAAAAGAAGCCCCATAAGGATCTACCATGTAAGGACACAGCAAGAACCAAAAGGTGGGCCTTCACCAGACACTGAATCTGATGGTGCCTTGATCTTGGACTTCCCAGCCTCCAAAACTATGAGAAATAAATTTCTGTTGTTGTCAAGCTACCCAGTGGATGGCACTTTGTTATAGCAGCCTGAATGGACTCAGACAATATATGAAGCAAAAGACTAAGAATTTCAGACAAGAACCATTTAAGAAAAAAGATGACACAGAATATTTCTCGAGTCTCAGGCCCATTTCAGTTTTCCCTCTGTGGCCATCCATCTATTTCCTGGCACGGTTGCTGGCAGTTGTGTTCTCAGATGCTACCCCCCAGCTGCTGTACTTACAGCCATGTACGGTTTGCAACCAGCATCAATTGTTTTAGCAACAGAGTCCACCAGGTAGCCACTGATTCCAAAATCGCACATCTTCACTTGGCCCAGAGTATTAATCAGCACATTTGAAGGCTTGACGTCTGAAAGCAAGAACGAGGATTGATCTCTCGACCACCAGAGGGCCTGAAATCCCCACTAGTTTTCACTTTCCTTTCCTGGAGTTGCCCAACACAAAAGTAACTGTCATCCCTGACTCACAGTTACTTACTGCTTATTGCTTTCAACTTGATTTTCTATTTCATGTTCTGTCTGTGTCCTGTAGGACTTTGAAGCCATTAAAGGAAAGATCTGTTTCTTCTGCCTATTTGATTATTTTCAATGCCCCCATACATGTAGGAAGAACTTAAAAAATTATTACTGAATCAAATGACCAGTTCAAAATGATCTATTGCATATTTAGTGTAGAAGAGATGCAGGAATGAAAAGACAGACTATAATACAATGATACACCAAATAGGATCAAAGCAACCAGTTTTGATTGAAACTTCTGCAAGAGATGTGTCATATCGAGTAACGCATTGTAAATCCAGATATTCCAGACCACCAGGCAGGCCATAGAGAAGGGGTATTACTGAGCATATTTTAAATAAGTCTTTCACACTAGAAAGGTATAACCCACCCACCCATGCACCCCAAAAGATGAAGCATTGTTTTCTCTGCATAATGGAATTAGAAATTACAGTTAATTTTTTTCCCTTTTTGAAACTTTTCACAAAGGACATGAAATCAGCATAAAAAAAATTATTCTAAAAGCTTTCAAAATTACCCTTTATAATCTTAGTTTTGAACTAAATGGAAGATATATAAATTTTTTTATTACTTTTTATACCTTATATGTATTCTCTAATATAAATTAAATATTTCAGACTTTTTAGATAAAACCCTTAAAATCAGTTTCACATTTGTGTATACACACATTCTTCTTCCTACCTGTCTTCCTTCCCACTTTCTTCTCTTCGTTATTATCATTAATTGTTCTAACAGGTATTTTATATTCAATTTAGGTGTAATATAAAGTCCATGTCTTCTTGGGTCCTCAGTCAAGATAAAGAATAGCTACTTACACGGTTGGCTAACCAACCCCAAAGGAAAGCCCCTTAGTTCTCTTGCCTGGCTCCATTTCACCTCCATGAGTCTGGCAGGTAGTGGCAGGGTGGGGGGACTCCAAGTAAAAGAAATGAACTTATAAAAGGAACAGCCAAGGCAGGTCCACAGATGCTTACCTCGATGAATGACAGAGAGCTTACTGTGCAAATGCTCTAAGGCTTTTACAATCTGCAAAAGAAACACAATACAGATGCATTCACCCATCACTGGAGAGAAATTGAATGTCAAGAAGTGTATCCAGCTTCATTATTCCTGGCTGAAGGTCTCCGGGTGAGGTGTTAACTCAATAGTGGTGGTCAAATCAAAAAAAAAAAATACATAGAAGTCACATAAATTGGAATTCACCTCCCAGAAAGGACTGTGTCTTATAGGAAAGAGCATGCCTCATGAATCTATCTTGTTTTCCACTCAGTCTCAAGTATTTCTTTTTTTCTCCACCTTCCTGAACCTCAATTGCCACTAAAGTAGCAGCTCTTCTTTCTATTTCTTTTTCTTCTGCCTCCTTCTTTGCCTAGTCTTCAGAAAATGTTTAAAAATCTACAAATGAAAGTTGAAATAAACTAATATCGGAAGATAGACACCAAGAATGCAGTCATAGCACATGAATGCACTGCTTAGAGGCATTTAATTTAGAGTTTAACAAACTAAGTCGGTGATGGAATCTTCCATACAGGGCTTAGAAAGAAAAGCATTTGTGTCTCCATCCTCCAAGGTACTCATGCATTCAACAGATACGAATTGAATGGTAGTTTTGGTCCAGGCAGTGTTTCTTTACACCAGAGGTAAAAAGACACATAAGGCCTAGACTTCTCACATTCTCCTAGTAGTAGGGTTCGTGATGTACTCACAGAAACTGCTATTTTCCCTAAGATGTCCTCTGGAATTGTTTGGCCTTTATCAATAACTTGTTTGTAGAATTTATCTAGTGATGTATCCATGAGCTCCATGCAGATCCACACATCACCCTGGACACCAGTCGGTTCAGAGATTATCAGAAAGGAGAGAAAAGGGAAAAAGAAGAAACAGTTAACACCAGCCCTTCAAATTATTTCATGCTTGAGTTGTTGAAGGAAATGCACAGTTTCCCTTCAAGATCTCAAAGGAATTTGTAAACATGGAAGATAATCTTTAAAAGAGCAAACCAGCAACAGCCAAGCAGAACCTACAGGTAATCTCCCACTTCTTAACAAAAACTAGAATCTAACTTCTAACAGCCACAATCAGTAGAATCCCAAAATCCAAGTCTTTACTGTTACTGATGTCTATGTGTTAGGTTCTGTTCCATGTCTGGTCTCCCACGCGGAGCACCAGCACTAGTCAGTCAAAAGGCTGGATTTAAGAGTAAAGTGAAGCCTAATAATCCAAAGTGGAAAACAGAGATAGAGCACAGAGATTAAAGTGAGCCTAGGTGGTACACAGGCAGGCTACATGAACTTATAAAGTGGCCAGAAGACCAGAATATCTCACATTTTAAGAAATCGATGCAAACCAGTCTATAGACGATTGATATAAACAATTCTGCCAAAATAGACAAACTAAAACAGAAGGTAGAGGGGAGCATCTTTAAAAGGGCTAAACATGTTTTAAAATACCATAATTTCAAGCCAACCTTGTACCAGGTCATGCCATGACTGCACACACGTAAAACCTTCTACACAAGACGCGTCAAACAAGAAAGCGTACCATGATTGTGCTCGACATTTAGGTGATCAGAAAACTTCTTTTTTAAGTTAGTGTTCTCCTTGGACTTTGATTGGAAGGATCACCTACCTCCCGGAAGAGCGCACCATAAAAGGTGACGGTAAATGGACAGTCCACCGTCCTCATGGAAATATCCAAATCCATCAATAGCCGTTTCTGCTCCTGGCTATTTACTGTAGCCCGGATCCGCTGAATGGAAATGTGTGGAAAATATGTGGTTACTACTTTGAGAATGAGTCAGTTACAAGGCAAGGACTTTAATGCTCCCATCCTGAAAATAGTACAAAAATTTACAGCTCAACCTCTAGCAAACCCTTTCAAATACAAACCCTATGTAATAAGCTATCTGTAACAAATGACAGTAAGGAAGACTGTTACTTATTTGATTTCCTGAACAGTCCCTGGTAAGAAGCAAACTGGTAGTATGTTTTGGAGAGTGAGTAAATGTTTGGGAATGCATTTCCAAATTACAAAAATCATCTGGTTTACTGTATTAGGTCCATTCAGTACAAAGAGGCGATAATATCAATTACTTTGCTGCTTGTTTGGGGTCCTCAGGAAAAAAAGCCAAAAGCCTCTCCTTGGGAAAATGTAAAACAGAGACAACAACTGTAGGAAGATTGCGACAGCTGGAGAAAATAGGAGATATCAAACAGAAATGGAGAAACAGTTCATTCCTATCCCAGTGCTTCTGATGGAAGAAAAACCTGTCACATCAGCAAATAAATGTAGCCTTGCAGAAACATAATTATGTTATTAAATGACAGGAAAGATATAATTCACTAGACCTTCACATTTTTTGCCTACTTAGTATAAAGTCAGCAGACGAACAGACTGAAAATCTGCAAGTCAAGGAAAAGATATCTTCCTACTCCAAAAGCCAAGGGATACAATTTACTTGATCATTTCTAACAATGGCCCACATAGACAAGAGTACTTCCATAACTCTGTGGGAAAAAAGAATAAAAAGAAAAATTGAATCTTTCCATGAACTTTTTAAAGTACCCTCGTATTAACTCATCTAGAGATGGTAATTCTGTAAGCTTCTCCAGCATCTACTCAAGAAATATAGAATGATTCCAAATTTCTCCCAATAGCTCAAAAGCTATACAAATTTACTCTAGATGCATTTTACCCTTGCTTTCCACAAATGGAGACAATTTTCTGTCTCAGTTCTGATTTCTTGATTTTTCAGGGACAAGTCTTTAAAAGCAACAGAATACAGAATAAAAGATACATGAGTCATAACAGCTAAATGCAATATGAAAAATTTTGTTTGTACGGTGATTTGAAAAACCAACAGGACAAAATAAAAACAAA
>NW_007747353.1:0-265 GCF_000696425.1 Galeopterus variegatus
TCTGAAGGGATTTAAATTAACAGAGAGAACCAAGTAGCTGCTGACCTAACATGTAGTCTAAGATTAGAACTCCCCTACTCCCACCCCAAAGTACAGAAGAAAGGATCATGGAGCCTCAGGGTTGGAGGGTGCCTTAAAAGCTGTCTGGTAGAACCAACAAGCTGATACTCAAATCCTGCTTCACTAGAGCGGGTGGGTGGTTGTTTGTTTTTCAGTCTCTGTTTCAAATGACCAGCAACAGAGAACTAACTTCTCTGGATTGTTA
>NW_007747353.1:5958-6731 GCF_000696425.1 Galeopterus variegatus
GTATAATTTTCTATATTGTTCATACTTCCATCGCAGCTCCTATCAGATTGTATGTCAATGATTAGTATAAATTTCCATCTTTCTGTATTAGATAGTATGCATTTCAAGGACAAATGTTTGCTATTATTCATCTTTGTGTCCCCAGCACAAAGCATAATACCCGGCATGTAGCAGGCCCTGCATAGAGATTCTTGAATGTATCTTTTATCACTGTCATCTCCCAGGAGTACTGGAGTTTTAATTTTCCCAGTGAATATTATATAAAATGCATACCATTCAGATTCAAATCATACTTTGTTGATCTGCATTGTTGTGTCAGAATTTAAGCAACTGTTTTACACATCCAAATGCCCTTTTAAATTGTGAAAATGTTTGAACAAACACATATTAGAACATTCAATTATGCAGCCCACTTCAGAGAATGCATTTGAAAATATGAACATATGTGATTTTAAAACAGAAAGGTAAAAATTAGCATCCCCAAACTTCTAAGGAAACATAAAGAATTTAAGAGATAGGCTGTGTCTGTATGATATCATATAAAATGTTAAGAAGAACACTTAAGTCAAATTTCTAGATGCTGTGCTGTCCTTACCCAGATTTCTATTATTAAAAGAATGCCAAAGACTTCAAAGCCAGTACAGATGGGTAGACTAGCTATTCTGATTGTAATCAACCACAAAAGGAAACAAGATGCCCAAATGTATTTTTGACCATTGGTTCACCTGGGGCCGAGTAGGAGATAAAAAATGTACAAAGTCTGCATACCAAGC
>NW_007747353.1:11764-12493 GCF_000696425.1 Galeopterus variegatus
TGGTCCCCCAGTGTCCCCAGACTGTGGAAGAGCTCATTAAAGGAAAAGTACTGCTCTCCCCGTTAAAGGCACATGAGCCAATCGTACAATGTCTACATCAGGGTTTCAGGTATGCCTTCCATTTGGCAGAGCTTGCACTTTCAGATCAGGTTGTTCTTTGAAGTGTTAAGATGCCTCCTTACTGGACATAGTTATTATGCTTAGGTCAACTCAATCCTACAGATCTGTCATTTCAGAATAAAGAGCTAGCTTAGTCCTCCTTTATGATGAGTGAAATAAGCTTTTTCTTTTTATTACCATTTATTTATTTAACACTATTTTCTCCTTGCATTGCTAGTAATTTATGTATATAATTTCATGTAATCCTCTTGATGATGCTAAGGGAGGATTACTTCATTTTATGAAGGAGGAAACTGAGATTCAGAATAGTCAGGTAAATTACCCAAGTAAGTAAAAGAGCCTGGATTTGAACTCTTGATCCTGGACTTCACCACTACATTAGTATATATGTAGGCTCAGTGGTATGGAGGCCTTGATTGCTATTACACAGTTATTGTCCAAGAACCAGGGGCATAGCAACTGCTGTCCCAGCTGAGGCATGGATGGGCTAATTCTGACCTTGGACAAGGGTCAGGGCTTGGCAGGGTTAAGGTAGGGCAGTTGGCCAATGTACTGCTGGCCCCCGATTGGACTGAGAAGAAATTGAGGCAAAGTGGGTAGCATTTTCAG
>NW_007747354.1:0-3184 GCF_000696425.1 Galeopterus variegatus
TCTGTATGTGGGATCCGAACCCTCGGGCAGGAGCGCCGCTGCGCTTCCTAAGCGGCGCACTATCCAGTGTGCCACCGGGCCGGCCCTCCTTTCTTTATTTCTGCTGGTGACTCTCCTTGTGTCAACTCACTCCAGTGGTTGGTGGACCATCTGCGCGGTGGTTGTGGCATCTAGCCACCTTCATGGCAGCCATGGTTATCGTGGTAGCTATGGTGGGCCACCCACATGCAGGAGATGTTTATTGGCCTGCTCTGTGGTGCTGGCAGTGTGCTTGGTTGTAGAGAGTGTCTGATCCCCAGCTCCATGCCCTGGCTCACCGAGTGGGTCCCAAGGCACTGGCATGGGGTGCCTGGTTGTGGGAGGGGAGTCTGGTCCCCTTCTCCATGCCTCAGGTCCATGGGCAGATTTGAGGCACTGGTGCAGTGTGCCTGGTGGTAGGAGGGAGTTCTGTTCCCCATCTCCATGCCCTGGGTCCCAGGGCAGGCCCCAAGGCACTAGTGCAGTGTGCCTGGTTGTGGGAGGGGGGTCCAGTTCCCTTCTCCATGCCCCGGGTCCCAGGGAAGGCCCTAAGGTACTGGCATGGGGTGCCTGGTTGTGGGAGGGGGGTCTGATCACCATCTCCATGCACCAGGTCCCCAGGCAGGCCCCTAGGTGCTAGCCCGGTGTGCCTGGTTGTGGGAAGGGGGTCCGGTCCCCTTCTCCATGCCCTGGATCCCCAGGTGGGCCCCGAGGCACTGGCATGGGGTGCCTGGTTGTGCGGGGTGACGGGGGGTAGGACCATTTCTATCTCTGTAATTGAGGGACCTGGATAGTCTTGTACCAAGGATGTGGGAGGGAGCCCAGGAAGGGGCTTGGCACAGAGAAGATGATGAGCTGCTGGATGGAATTCCCAGGACTCAGGTCTGGGTCTCTGCCCTGCAGCTTCTTTCCCCTAACAGCCTAGAAGAGGGTGAATTGGGTCCTGTTTGATCTTCTCTAGATTTGGAGCTTGGAGGAAGATCCCGTGTACACGCAGTGCCTGGTGATGCCCTTTGGGGTGTGTGCTGCTGGTGGGTGGGGCCCTGGCATACAGTCGTCCACATCTTGCACCCCACCTACATCAATCCCATGCCCTTTGCTCCAGACAGACACTGCACTGGCCACAGCTTGCTTGCTGCAAAGGTCTCTGTGCTGCATCCAGCTGGTTGGGTTACCTGAGTGCAGACAGAGGGGCTGTGGCTGAGATGCCACTGCCTCTGCCTCACCTGGACTTTTGCCTGTCTGTTCCCTGGTCTTGTCTTCTGGATATGTCTCTGTGACATCTGCTGCATGGTCATGTTTGCTGTATGGCTATGTGTAGTCATGTTTATATTTACACATGGGTCCTGCTTATACCTGGTTTATGTTATACCTGGTTGCCCCTGGTTTATACCTGAGATCATATATATATGTATATAGTCATATGGGGGGCTTGGCTGAGGCCAAGGACATTTGGGGCATGTCATCGTCTGTCTTGTTTTTGTCTGAGATTCTGCTTGAGATTGTCTTTTTCTTTTGTTGGTTATGTCTGGGCCACATTTGAGCTTGGTCTGGGACCCAAGGTCCATTTGTGAAATGTCGTCTCAAAGAGATTATATTCCCTGTCGCCAAAGCCATACATACTCATTGCTCTTATTATTTTATGAATGTGTCAGGAAATGCTGAATAATCACTGCATACATTTACATAATCTTGTCAGTTTTTAAAAACTCATTCATATCCATTATTTTGATTCATAATTACTTCAATACAAGTCAGTGACAAAAGCAAGGTAGATCCTGTTATGATTATGTCAAGGGTAGGAAATTGAGGCTGTAGAGGTTAACTGATTTTTTCCAGAGTAATGTTTAGATGAGACACAAGATGGCAGATCTACATGTCCATAGTAGCTCTTGTCTTTATTTTCCTCCATAGAACCAGTAAACATTTCTTTCCAGGTTTAAGAAACCATAGTCCAATTTTCCCAGCATCATTTATTGAAGAGAATGTATCTTCCCCAATGTATGTTCTTGCTGCCTTTGTCAAAGATCAGTTGGCTGTAAGTATGTGGGATGATTATACCTCTCACTATGTACCAAAATCAACTCAAAATGGATTAAAGACATAAATATAAGACCTGAATCCATAAAATTCCTAGAGGAAAATGTCAGGCAAACACTCCAGGTAATAGGACTGGGCAAAGACTTTATGAATAAGACCCCAAAAGCACAAATAAAACACCAACAAAAGACATCTATCTATCTAATCTCCATATATATTCATGTATTTTTTACCTTTTTGCATTTACATATATACATTTTATAACTCACATTTTCCAATCAGCAGTGTATGTCGTAGCTCTTTTTTGTACATGTTGTTAGATTCCATATTTTATCCAGCTCATCTCATGTTTAAGACACTCATATAAATATGTCTGATTATAATATAGAGTGCCTATTTGCCTTCCAGAGTCTCTGTACTGGTTTACATTCCAGCCTGTGGTGTGTGATAGGAAAAGTGACCCCTATTTCCTCTCTTTTGGCAGCTGTATAGTATTCTACGGTGTGGATGTACCATCATTTATCTAAACATCTGCCCTTTGATGTTTATTGGGATTGTTTCCAGCCTTTTGCTAAATTAAGCATGGCTTAGTCAGCATGTGTGTGCAGTGACTGTTGCTTACATGTGCGAGCATCTCTGCAAGACAGATTCCCAGAAATGCAGCTGCTGAGTCAAAGACCATTTGCACTGTACAATTTTAATAATGATTGCACCCCCCAAAGAAAAAGATTAAAGAAACTAACTCAGCCCCCTTACTGTATCTTCAACGTTTGTTAGAATTTTGCAGTGAATTCTCCTGTGTTTTCTAAGTATAAAAATTACTATCTGCCAAAATAATACATTTTCTCTTGCATAATGGCATTTGCAAGTATCTCTAGTACAATGATAAATAAGAGCAAAACATTGAATCTGTTTATTTTGTTTTTACTCATTCGCATTTTGATTTTGCTTTCTTGCCACGAGGAGTATTTATTTTTATGCAAATTCGTTAACCTTTTCATGGTTGACTTTTGGATGTTGTTCTGCTCAGAAAAAGTTTCTAAAAACCTCAGCTAGATTTTCTCGGATACTTTTTAAATTCTCTTTTTCTAATATTTTTCTACATTTATTATTTGCAAATATTTGA
>NW_007747354.1:5540-6717 GCF_000696425.1 Galeopterus variegatus
TCTTTCTTGTGCTTGGGATGCTCTTCTCCAGGTCCTTCGTGCCCGAGTCTCATCATTCAGGGCTTGGCTGAAAAGTCATCTCCTCAGAGAGCTTCTTCCTTTTCTATTGAAGTATAAACCATCCTGGTTAATTTTATCCCATCACTGCATTTTAAAAATAAGTTCTCCCATAATCTAAAATAATCTTGTTTATTTGTTGATCATGTGAAATATTTACTAACAGTAATATCCACGGTGTCAAAGATGAGAACGTGCAAGGACCTTTGATGCTAAACTGGCCTGATGCACAGAACTGGATACGTGGCCCAAAGATTTTCTTGGACCTCAATTAAGAGATTCAGTGCAAGACAGAAATTTCACAAGTGTCTTAAGTAGAATCTGCCATGCAGTGTTACATGAAGCAAAAAATTAAAAGCTGTACTGGAAAGAAATATGGAACCTCAGTTCCAAAAGTTTGAAATCCTTGAGTTTAGTACAGGTAAATAGATTTATTTCTGGTAGGTTTTTCAGACCATTTAAAATTCTGATGTGGCTGAGAGTTTCAGAAAAGGACCAAAGTATGGACTATTTTGCAAATATGGTTGGTAAAACATGATGACTAGTATTCACTCAGTGTCCACTATACACCAGCTATGTAATTGTATAGAAATTGAGGCCTGGATTTCTTAGCCCATGAGGGGAGGTGGGATTTGAATGAAGGTCTCAGAGGAGGCTTGGTGCAGAATTAAGAATCATGATTCTAAATAGTCCTGCAGACACTGCAAGTTTAAAGTCAACCTATGGGAGGAAGAAGAGATTAACAGAGGAAATTAATACAAATTAATTAAGAAATTAACAGAGGACCTTCTTGGCTACGTCTGGTGTAGGTGGCCCTGCCCCCTAAAAACACACCCAGGCAGGCCTCAGAATCGGATTTTGTGATAAGTCCGGGAATTCTCCTCACAAAGGACAGATGCTGCCTCTTACCTCTCACCTCTCGCCTCTCTCTATTTCTCTCTGGGTTTGGTGCTTCTCAATGGGTACTTAAGTCTGGGAGAAAAGGGTTCTAACCCATAGTTACTACAGATCTCCACAGTGAATGGAGAGAGAATGGAACAGAGACCAGGACACTAAAGAAAACTCACTAAAGCCCCAGCCTCCCCAAGTAAAGTTTTCCTAAATCCAGCAAGTGGGAAGG
>NW_007747354.1:8268-9200 GCF_000696425.1 Galeopterus variegatus
GTGCCTGGGCTAGAAATGCAGACGTGTGTGAGACCACGGCTGGACAGGGCGCCTGAGTCCGTGACGGCAAGTCTCCTAGGATGCTGCAGTGCATTGATTACGCACCGAGGCTGGTGTGGGGAGGGCAGCTTCCCTCCTGAGGCCTGTGCTGGAAAGCCTCTGTAATTGTCTGTGGTCAGGCCTGATGGACCCCATATAACCAGGAGCCGGACTTGTGACTATTCTCTAGAGATACCCGAGATGATAGTGTGTCCGTAGAACAAAATGATGCTATTAATGTGAAGAATCAGTTTAATGAAAGAGTTTGCATAAATCACAAACACACAGAAAATTAAATGTAAGGATACTTACATTAATCTGTACTTTTTCTGTAGGCAACATTCAGCACGCATAACCAGTTTTTTGAGAACTCCAGGCTTGTTTGGAAATGTGTCTGTTCCAGTTACCTACTATAGTCCAGCGAAGCACTAGGAAACTTAGTAGCTTACGATGATAATAAGTTTACTTTGCTCACAAATTTACAATTTGAGCAGGGGTGGCTTTCAAAAAGGGCCTGTTTTTATGAATCTGCAGTCCCCAAAGTCAACCATCCGAGACTCCCTTCTGAGGCTTGGGGTGGTCGATGGTGTTTGGGCTAGTTTTTATACACAATCATCACCCAATAAACGAGAGAGAGAGAGAGAGAGAGACAGACAGACAGACAGACTATATGTGACTGTACATTTGTGCTTGTGTGTATGGGAATGTGTGTATTTAACTGTGTGCACGTGTGGGAGTGCTGTGCATGTGTGCATAGGTACTTGCACACTGTGTTGGCATGTGAGTCTGTGCATGTACTTATACATCTTGTTGGTGTGTAAGATTGACTGTACATATTTGCACGCTGTGTTGGTGTGTGAGTGTCTGTGTGTGTGTTGGACTCACTGATTGAC
>NW_007747354.1:12185-12492 GCF_000696425.1 Galeopterus variegatus
TTAGTTTCAGTCCCTGTGCCTGGAATTCCCTTTCACCTGTTATCTTCACAGAGAACTCCCACTGATCCTTTAAAACTCAAAGTAAATACACACTTCTTTGTCCACATTTTTCCCTAAGGTCAAGCATATGGAAATGTCTCCATCACAGCTCTTTACATTGCATGGTGGTTGCTCAATCATGGGTGTGGGACTGGATATGATTTATTTCTGTGTCTCCAGGTCCTAGAATAGTGCTGGGCACACAGTAGCCACTCAATGCATGCCTCATATATGGAGTCCAATGGCAGAGCCTCTCCTCCTGTTCAAA
>NW_007747355.1:0-519 GCF_000696425.1 Galeopterus variegatus
GTATCAGAACTTCCTTTTTTAGGGTTGAATAGTATTCTATTGTATGTGTATACCACAGTTTATTTATCCTTTGATCTACTGATGGACATTTGGACTATTTCTGCCTTTGGCTATTGTGAATAATACTCCTATGAGCATGTATGCACCTGTTTTCAGTTCTTTTGGGAATACATCCAGGAATGGAATTTCTGGGTTATATGGTAATTCTATGTTTAACTTTTTGAGAAACGGTCAGACTTTTCCGCATCTGCTAACCCATTTAGTATTTCCACTAGGAATGTTGGAGGGTCCCAATTTCTTCATGTTCTTACCAGCACTTGTCATTTTCCACTTTAAAAAAGTTATAGACATGTAATAGTTGTACAGTAGTACCTCACTGTGGTTTTGATTTGCATTTCCCTAATGACTAATGATATTGAGCATCTTTTTATGTGATATTGGCCACATAAAAAGTAGATGTTTACCTTCTCTGAAGAAATATCTATTCAAGTCCTTTGCCTATTAAAAAATTGTTTTTCT
>NW_007747355.1:4064-12492 GCF_000696425.1 Galeopterus variegatus
GGGTACTCAAATCTTGGAGATGGCTCCTATGAGTAGATGAGGGAGCAAAAGAGGCTCTCAGGTGCTCTGGACTCAGGGTGGAGAATATAAAAGTTATCGTATATATATTCCTTTTACCCTGGGAAAATTCACCTCTGCTAGTATGCCTCCTGTGCCTTATTATGCTATAAACAGTCTCTGAATTTTTCCCATCCACAAAGACTTCTTGAGGTCTCCTATCTCTGAAAGGCTTTCTGGCTCCAAGAGGGAGCCATGAAGAGGTTAAAACTGAAATTGTAACCTGTGGACAAAATACTTCAGCAGGTAAACTTCTGTATATTTAGCAGATAGCATAGACTTTGACTATAGGAGGCCCTCAATTTGTAGTTGTTGAGTGAGTGAATGAATGAGTGAAATAATATCAAAGCAGTTCCATTTCCAGATTCTCATCACTCAAATTGGTAATAATCTGGTTGCTAAAATCTCCCCATATGTTTTGTAGCTCAAAAGTGCTATGCCCAGATGTATAAAAATGATGCTCCTTGATTCACTCACCCGCCGTGAGCATCTGAGCAGTTAGTTCCCAATGACCCAGCATGCCTTCATTTGTTGTTCATTTGATTTAATTTACTGAAGGTGACCTTACTGTATTTTTCTGCCAGAATTCTGGCTGGATCATGGTTGGTGGTAGTCCCCAGGGAATAAATCACAGGTGATGACTCTCAGTCATCTTGGGACTGCCTGTTCAATATAACTTTCATGTGGCTATCTTAGTGAACACAGGCCTTGAGGCTGATAATGGCATTTTGTAGACAGGCTACAGTGACCTGCAGTTCGTAGAACTGCAGTTGGATTACCTATAAGATAACAACATTCTAACTTGGATAAAATGTGTCATTGTTTTTGGGAATTCTGAAAAACAAACATAAACAAAACACATACCCTGATTTCCAAAGCTTTGCATTTACCTGGGGTGATAAATAGTGTGAGTGGAATCAATTTACATGAGATTGAGTAGAAAAGAAAAAAATTGAAACTATTTAACAGATTTCTGTATCTCCAAGAAATATATGTAAATTAGTAACAAAGTAATCAACAAGTTTTGAGGATGAGACACTTCGGTGGAGTTCTACCTTTTGGGCAATTGGGCAACTCTGATTTGTATTTCTCAGGATTTGCTAAAAGTGTTTATAACAAGTATAGCTCCAGATTCTGGGTGGTAACTTGTAAAACCTTGTGACTCTGCATATTAATGGAGACTTTGAAAAGATATCTGACTTTTACAGTGATAAATTTTAATGACTTCTGTTTGTGTATCATTAACAAGCTTCTGGTGTTTACCAAAACTTGTAAACAAAGTCATTTTGCCAGTGCAGATAGTGTCGGAATATGACCTTGCATTAAAAACAAACAAAAAAATAACTTTTGCTTATGGTCCTTTTTCACTGAACTAGAATAACTTTTGAGGTCATGTTGAAACATGTCACTCCTCTGCTCAAAACCCTGCAAGGATTCCTTAGTTCATTCCAAGTCAAACCCCAAGTTCGTTACAATGGATAACAAGGCTCTTCTTCCCACCTGGGATCTGTACCCCTCTGCTCTCCTATCACTCTCCTCCATCCTCATGGGCCCCTTGTTCCTCAAACATACCTTCCCTAGGGCGTTTGCATAGGCTTTCCCCTTTGTCTGGAACACTCCTCCCACCAGCTCACAGCAGGCCTCTCCTGTAACCTCAATGAAGCTATCAGAACTGCCATATTTGAAATTCCTGTTTCTCCATTTTCCTAATCCCTCTAAGGCTGCTCTATTTTTATTTTCTGTCCTTAGCATTTAACTGTTCAACATACTATTTAATTTAGTCACTTATTATGTTTATTGTTTATTTTCTGCTTCCCTGCCACTAGAATCTAAACTTTCTGAGTACAAGGATCTTTGTCTCCTTTGTTTATTGATGTGTCCAGTAGAAGTTTCTGTGATGATGGAAATGTATATGGTAGACACTAGTCCCATGTGCTAATTGAGCATTTAAAATGTGGTTAGTGCAAATAAATCCCTGAATTTTAATTTCGTTTAATTTTAATTTATTGAAATTTAAATAGTCACATGTGGCTAGCGGCACCTACCACATTGGACACTGTAGTGTTATGGAATGGAGGAGGCAAGGAAGCCCCAGACACTTGGAGGAAAGGAGAGTCAGAAAGTTTATTACACTAGTGAGGCCCAGGTGAAGCCGCTTTCTGAAATTCTGGGACTCTGCCCTGAGTCTTACAGGGCTTTTTAAGTTTTGGTTTCTCCGAATTCACATGACTTGAGCAGGCAGCTGATTATTAACTGGGCTGACTTCTGGGGGCCCTGGTAGATAAGCACAATTAGCTATAGGGGCACTGCACAAGCACATAACTGATTTTAATTTTGAGTTTTCCCAACACTTGATCTTGAAAGTTTATTTATTGAATGAATAAATGAATGAATAATGAATGAATGTCTATCTCTCTACAGCATTGCTTCTTATACTTTAAAGGAATCACCTGGAGATCTTGTTAAAAATGCAGATTCTGATTCAGGATGTCTAGGGTGGGTCCCAAAACTCTGTATTTCTAACAAGCTCCCAGATGATACCTCTTTACATTTTAGGTAGCAAGGCTCTAGAAGACTAATAGTGCCTTGCTTTTAGTTTGCTTCTTTACTGAAATAGGCCAGGTATGTCCAAAAGACCTTAAACAGAGAAAAATTTATTCCCTTAACCTTGATAAGAATGTGATTCTCTACCATGTCTCTCTAATTTGGTTGAATTCAGTTGTGGTAAATTTAGAAAAAAATTTTGTTAAATACTGGTTTCTTATATGCCAGTTTGTAGATGCCTAACATTCCTACTTGGCTTGCAGTCCATTTTTCCAGGTCACTATAGATGTGTGCTAGTTACCCCTCACAATGAATTTTCAAGTGGTGCTTGAAATTTCAGTTCTGCATCCTTCTATTATCTGAGATAGCTGGCTAAATCAAATTCCCACAGTAAAAAATTTCATCAATCTTTTCATTGTTATAATCACATTGTTCATTTATGGAATAAACATCACCCAGTTATTCCCTCAGGGAGGAGTTTTAATCTTATTCATATGCCGTACATTGCTGCAAATCTGTGGTTGTTCTTAATTATCATGCGCTCTTTTCCAGGTGGATTTTTGTCAGAGTGGTAAATCTGGGCGCAGATCAATTTTAGGTATTGTTAGTATTTAACAACAATTAAGGTACTGATGAATATATGTACTATTGCCTGATTATCATTCCCTTATAGGCTCTTCATAAATACATCAGAGGCACAATTTACATTATCTGTCAGGAGAAAATGGATAAGGTCATCTTAAAAACTCAAATTTGTTTTTTTTTTTTTTTTCACGAGAATGAGGAATAGGGTTGAAAGAAAATGAACCGAGATGCCGGGTACCGGGTACCATTCAAGCTTTTTTAAAGAAAGAAATCTGCTGGGCTGTGCTCAGAGTGAGGGAGAGCTCAGGGCTGCCCTGAAAATGGTGGGCAACACCAGGTGTGGGTGTGGTAGAGTTTATATAGTGGCTAAGGGCTGGCTGATACCATCAAGGAGGGTCATTATGCTAATGTGGATGGGGTGGAGAACTGGGAGGTTTCTGTTTAAGTCAGGAGGCTTCTTGTGCCAAACTGTTTTACAGAGTGGTTGTACCATTTTACATTTTCACAAGCAATCTATGAGAGATCTAGTTTCTCTGCATCCACACCACCATCTGGTATTACCACTGTTTTTTTTGGTTTGTTTGTTTTTTGTTTTTTTAGCTGTTCTGATGTGAATGCGGTGATATCTCTGTGCCATCCATATGTCCTCTTTGGTGAAATGCCTGTTTATGTCTTCCATTTTCTGATTGGACTGTTTCCTTTTTTATTGTTGAGTTTTGAGAGTGCTTTATACATTCTAGAAATGAGTCCTTTGTCAGATATGTGGTTTGCAAATATTTACTCCCAGTTTCTATCTTATCTTTTATCCTCACTACAATACTCAGAGACAGGAGTTACTATCTTACTTTTTGCAGATAAAGAAACAGAGGCTTAGAGAGGCTGAGTAAAGTGCCCACGTTCACACAGTGAGTGGGAGAGACTGAGTTTGAGCCCAGGCTGTCTGATTCTAGAATCCTTCTTCCTAACTATTATGCCATTCTTTCCAGATTTTTCCTTCTCCCTGGGACTGACTTTCTTTCTTTTTTATGGCTGTCAGGTCCAGGGTTTGATCCCTGCACCTTGGTGTTATCAGCACCACACTCTAACCAGCTGAGCTAACCGGCCAGCCCTCTCCTCTCTGGGACTTTCCTCCTTTCTCTTGTTTGCTTTGAGGCAAATGAGACTGATGCCATTAACCAGCACCTAGGGTCTGAACTCGTGGGATCTCATCCCGTAACACTTTTTACTTATTAGTCCCATTCCCCTTGTATTACAGGTTTATGTTTGTCCTCCCTGCTCAACAGTCTTGGAGGCAGGGAGGGGCCATATCTTACATATCTTTGTATGCCCAGTGCTTTCATGGATTGTAGAAAGTTATCTTGACTTTTCCTCCTTGTGTTTCTATATAGTAAATTTTCTATAATAATGTTGGAACTTGAAACTATGAGCTTACTTCGTCATCATGCAGGATGGGAACACCCAGGGTAGTATATTTAAACATAGTAATTAATTGCTTAGATCAACTGAAGGTAAAAACCTTTTACAACACAACTTTAGTGCTTTGAAGATGAGCTCAGGGCTCTGTGTAGAGCTTCCAGGTTCCTTCTAGTTTAAAACAGTGGTCAGAGGTACTGTTTCTCTAGGAAAAATAACAGGAGTGTGTGCCTGTGTGCACATATGTGCATATGTGTGTTTATTCTACATTTTAATGATATAAGGGTTGTGTAGCATACCATTTATAAATAATAAAATAATCTCTACTCTTCATTGTAAATTTCACATAGCCAGTGGATTCTCACACAATGCTTTTGTTGGTTTTTGTCAACCTCTTTTATCCTAGCAGTTGATGAACAAGTGCCATTCTATCATAAATGTTGTAGAATAGTTTTTAATACTGGGAGAATATGTCCTCCATTTTTGTGTGTGCTATTCGGAGTATAACAGCTATAGACATGGCACGCTTTAAGTTAATGTGCATATACTTTATCACTCTGAAGTCAACAAAACGATATCGTCTCGATTTGAAACATTTGCTGATTTGGCTGATTTCAGGCTACCAGTGTGACTTAACTGAAAGTGGAATTGGGAAGAGATGCACAGTAGCACTCTAGTATATAGCATTTCCATTTTACAGATACAATAGATGCAAATAACCTTAAAAAGTATAGATAAGAGTAAAAGAATTAGGTCCTGTTGATCTTTCAAAGTATTTTTATTTAATTATAAGTTGTATATTATTATTTACCTAATATATAACTTAATTTTAAATAATGGCTGTATTTAACAACCGGCTTACAAAATTCCTGAAATTTAATGACTGGAGGAAAGCCTATAGGAGGCAGATCCAGTATACACATGGATCAGTTCAACTCAAAAGTGGTGTTTGGTTTTCAGACTTTGGGTGTGAGAAGACAAGTCTTGAATTTCAGCTCTGCCATTTGCTTTCAGTTTATAAATTAAACTACTCACTGTTTGTTAAAGCTTATTGTGAGCTGTAAAATGTTCTATGAGTCTTAAGATTTCCGAAGTCAGGTGAGACTGGAGGAAAGAAGTGCAGCTAATTAACATTGTTGGATTCTCTCTTTTCAGCAGTCTGTATGCTAACAGCTTTCCATGCCTTATTCTGTCTCCTCTTGTTTTCTTATAGGTATTATTACTACCTTCATTCTATAGAAGGGGAAACCGAGACTTGGAGAGAGTTAGAGGCTCACTGGTCAGTGGTGGAGGGTGGGACTCAGACCCAGGTCCCCAAATCACTCATGGCTCCTGCTAAGGGAAAAGCAGAGAGGAGAGGGAGTGAAAAATGGCAGAAGAAGTGTACAAAGCAGGCTCTCCTGGTCAGTGGTGGAGGGTGGGACTCAGACCCAGGTCCCCAAATCACTCATGGCTTCTGCTGAGGGAAAAGCAGAGAGGAGAGGGAGTGAAAAATGGCAGAAGAAGTGTACAAAGCAGGCTCTCATCATATTTCTCTTTTCCCTTCTTCCTCATTTTTCTTCTTGAGAGGGTATGGTGGTGGGAGAATGTCCTTTTCTTCCCCGCTGAGAGTGAAATCATTCCATGCTTGCTGCAGCAAAATAGAAAATGCATAAAAGGGGCTGGCTGGTTAACTCAGTTGGTTGGAGCATGGTGTTATAACACGAAGGTCAGGGGCCTGGATCCCTGTACTGGCCAGCTACAAAAACAAAAAATAACAATAATAAAAAAAAATAAAAGAAAATGAAAGAAAAGAAAAAAAGAAACTATGTGAAAGTATAGAGATGAAAATAAAAATGACTTCTAATCCTATCATCCAGAGATAACCAAGATTTTAACATTTTGGCTCATGTATCAATACATTTTTTATGTAACATAAAATATAAACAATATGTAATACAGTAAACATCAACATATACTTTTATTTATTTAACGATTTTTTCATTCCATTGTTGTTTCCTGAATTTAGAAAGGGTAACCCTTTTTAGAACTGCAGCCCCTACGCAGGGGCTGGAACTACAGAAGCAGAAGCTACATATAATCACTAAATCTTTTCCTATTTATTCTAGTCTTTCTTCACATTAGATAGTCACCAGGTATATTAACAAATGACTACATAAGTAATTTGAGCTTAGCTTCTATTTCTTACTTTTCTCCATCCCTTGGTAGATGGCAAGTAGGAAAGTCAAAATTTGGATGATTCATAAACTCAGTATCTACTTCCCGGATAATTTCATATTTGACCTAACACTGAGTACACTTTTGTATTTCCAAGTCTGATCTGCAAATCTTACTTCTGTTAGTGTCTTGTTGGTAAGGAAGAAATATAAGATTTTCATGTTAAAAGTGCTTATCCATTCAAAAGGTGAGAGCAAACTAAAATTCATATCTTTGTTCAAGCGAGATTTTCACATATCTAGCATTTTGGAGACGTTGCCCATGAAGAACAAAATCATATGGAGTGACATTTGGTCACTGACCTAACTAAGGGTACTTCTGGAGTCTTTAACCTACTGTGGCAACAATCGTATTTGACCACAGTCAGTGAAACGTTTCCCATTTTACATTCAGTTATGTGACCAGTGAAATCATTTAATAAGCTCTGTCCTGCAGCCCATGATATATAAGTACTGTGTTGTTTGGCCTATTAAATCCTTATCCCTGTCTTGATCCTGAGATGTCTATCAGGTCATATTACCCTGAAAGAAATGCTTTCAGATTTAGCACGTAAGAAAATGTTGGTCATTTTCTTGTTTAAGATGGTGAGGCTGTATAGAGATGGAAATACAATGTGTAACTGGGAAATAAATGGAGTGTGAAGAGAAGGTAAAGAATGGATATTCTGTACCAACAATTGATAGATATAAGCAAAGTGATGTCTAAAACATTATAATCTTTACAGCTTTTATAAACACTGTCTTGGAAAGAATGGCAAATAGAAAGGTTGTGGCTCAAAGAAGAAAACCTATCTCTTACACATTAATCAGGGCTGCTTTGTAAAGAATATTTCCTGAGCAACGGTAGTGGTTATTAACAGAAGCAATGTTTAGTATATTTTACTTTATAGCATTTATTGTTAGTAGCAATGATCATATTTCATTTGAAAGATAAATTTTAAAAGCCATAAAATTTGTTCTCTTTTGACGTATTTTGATAGCTTGATTTAAATTATAGTTTTGTTACAGTATATATTTACCTGGCATTGTTAGAATATTTCATTTTTATACTTTTAGTGATAACCAGCTTCTTGACAATGTTCTTCTTTCTTTATCCATACTTTATTCCACAAATGTAACCATAATCCTATAATTATATAGATTTTTTTTTTCTTAAAAAGAAAAAAAAAAAAAAAAGCCAAACAGAAGCTCTTTCCTTGAGAAATAAAATGCAGCCTTAGCAGAGAATTTAAAGCTTAGGAGAATTCTTAGCTCAGCCTCTTTGAAGACCTAATCATATCAGTTTTCTAGTGTTGTGTGGAAGAAAGTTAGTATTTAGAGTTTATCTCTCTATTATTTGTTTAGGTTTTCTTTTAGGAAGAATAGGGTGGAATTTCATATAAAAATATTAGTATTATAATTTTTTGAAAAAAGCTAGTCCTTTGGAGTTTAGTCTTCCTTCTATTTCTACCTCCTCAGCAACAGATGTTTAAGACTCTGTGTAGGTCGTTTTGCAAAGATGCTTGTAGATTGAGAATATAACCCTCATATATAGCAGAATCTCTTCTATTCCATTTGCATCATAAATTTCATTTTATAAAATATACTATCCAATTATTTTTCTAATTTGATTG
>NW_007747356.1:0-942 GCF_000696425.1 Galeopterus variegatus
AGCATAGTTGGAAACTTTCAAGAGAGATTTTAGAAACCATCACTAAGAATTGTGCTTGGAGTTTACTTAAATCAAAAGAAGGTTAGATTATCTTTCTTATGGACAATACGATGAACTCTCTTAAACCAAATACATATGAATGTACATGACCTCCAAGAACTTACAGAAAAAATTGGCCACTTATATAGTTCCTGAGATCCTCTGCAGAATTTTCTCCATGTCCTTGCCCCGCTTTGGGGAATCCTAACACTATAACACGTACAGTCACCTTCCCTATCTGTGGGTTCTGCATCAGCGGATTCAACCAACTGAAGATCAGAAATATTTTGGAAAAATGATAAAAAATAACAATACACCAATAAAATAATACAAATAGAAATACATACAACAGCTATTTACATAACATTTTCATTGTGTTAGGTATTATAAGTAATCTAGAGGTGATTTAAAGTACACAAGAGAATGTACATAGGTTATATGCAAATACAATGCCACTTTATATCAGGGACTTGAGCATTTACAGATTTTGATATCTGCAGGGGTCCTGGAACCAACTCACTGTGAGTACTGAGGGATGACTGTATTGCCAAAATGCCTCAGAGTGGGACAATACATGCAATGATTTCCATTAATAACAGAAAATGGATATTTGCTCATGCCATTCTAAGCACATTTCATTTCCTTTAAAATCTTAAAATTCAACTTTATGATGGTTTATGATAATACAGCCTTATTTTGCCTTTTAAACTACATCTGTCATAGAGCTTTACATAGGACAGCATGACACCCCATATAGGACATGATTTTAAAAAGTCATCTTGTGATGAACTGAATTGATGCATATGAGACAATTCTGGGGTCTATTTAGAAAAAAGCAAAACTCTTATCTTTCATTTGACTGTATGATATATTGATTATTATCAAAATCTCTCATTTTATTTC
>NW_007747356.1:1716-3072 GCF_000696425.1 Galeopterus variegatus
CTGAGAATGTAAAGCTATACTGGGGAAGAAACCATTTCTCAGGATTCTGTATCCCCATACAGAATAATAAATCTGTTACTTTAGGGGTTTTTATAGCTTATATACTTGCACTACCTATTCTGTTCAGAATTCTCATTTCAACGGGACATATGGATATTTTGGGGAACTTACAGATCACTTGTTGCTAAAATTTCCAAGTCAGTTTACTTTCTAAAATTTTAAAATAATTTATGTATATTGGCTAATGAGGGAATGAATATTTCTCTGAAAGATTTTCCTGTTATTCTTTTATTTTAAAATTTTTGATTTATTTCCATTTTTAAGAAAATGATAAATGAGATGTTAAATCAAACTTCACTCCAAATAACATATTAACAACAACAAAAGTTTAAAATGAATGTCTCGACATTGGAAAATTTTAAAAAGAGAGAGAAAGAGAGAGATAGAAAGAGAGGCTAGATAAAAAATAAAAATTTTGAAGGCTTATCAACAAGTGAATCAGCATCTGACTGTGTTTATTTAGTCGATCTAGGATTCCCAGAAATGGAGTCTCTAAGAACCAGAAGGAAAGTATTAAATGTATAAAATAATGGTAAATCAAGTAAACAGAAAACTAGGCACACCTGCAAACATGTATATAGAAACAACACATATAAACAACAGATAGAATCTAGGTTTTGTGGTTAAGAAACCAAGGTAGAAAGAAACAAAGCACAGAATTAAAAAGAACAAGTTGTGGTGTGTTCATGGGGTGGGGGTAGCTGGAGTTAAATAATTATCAAGTCTTGTATTTTCCAAAAGTAAAATAGTAAAAATATCATGTATGCTTAAACATTTAAGTTAAATATGAACATTAAAATTCCTAAGGAAATCATAAAATGCTAAAAATATTGTATAAAACTTTCATGTTAGTTATGGAAAAATGATGAAATATTGAAGGGAAACAATCTAATGAAAGGCAAAAAATGAGGCAGACAAAGAAGAAATAGGAAAATAGAAAGCAATATTATGATAAAAATCAAGTCATGTACAACAGTTCTTATAATTATAATTTAAATCATTTAAAATTTTAAGTATACATACAAATAACTAAAGCTATTTAAGGAACTTAAATATAAAAGATTAAACTTAAATACTACTAGAGTAAAATATAAGGATATTTTTCATAACACAAGATTGGCAATGATGTTTCAAAAGACAAAAAATTAAAGAAGGGAAATATTTATAAGTTTAACTAGCTTCAGTTTAAGAATTTCTATTTTTTAATAAGTATGATAAAAGAATGAATAATCACCACACAATCTAAATCAAGTGAAGTATTTGCAAACCATTTTACCATATCCATATCCAGAATAT
>NW_007747356.1:4182-5317 GCF_000696425.1 Galeopterus variegatus
AAAAGGACTGCCTCTTCAATAAGTGGTGCTGGGAAAATTGGACATCCATACACAGAATGAAACTAGAATTGTACCCCTCACCAAAATCAACTCAAAATGGATTACATACTTAAATATACATCCTGAAACTAGAAAACTCCTAAAAGAAAATGTATGGCAAACACTTCAGTAAATATGACTGGGCAAAGACTTTATGAATAAGACCACAAAATCACAGGCAACAAAAGAAAAAAAAAATACATACGGAGTTATATCAAACTAAAAGGCTTCTGCACAGGAAATGAAATGTGGGTGTATCATCATGTCAAATGGATACCTGTGCTCTCATGTTTATCATAGTGCTATTTACAATAGCTAAGAGTTGGAACCAACTTAAATGTCAATTGAAAATGACTGGATAAGGGAAATGTGGCATATATACACAATAGAATACTACTCTGCCATAAAAAGGAATGAAATTTTGCCATTTGCAGCAACATGGATGAGCTTGGAGAAAATTATGTTAAGTGAAATAAGCCAGGCACAGAAAGAAAAATACCACATGTCCTTATAAGTGGGAGCTAAAATAAAAAATACACACACACACACACACACACAAGAAAGAAAGATGCATTCACAATAATTTGTTGAACTTTCTAAAGGTGGGAATGAAAATGAGGCCACCAGAGATGGGAAAGGGTTGGGGTGAGGGTGTTAAGTGAGAAATTGGTAAAGGACCATAAAAAATGATTACTTTGTGTGATAATAAATGTAGTAAGTATCCTCATTTGAGGATCATGTATTGCACACAGGTATTGATATTCAATGCTATACCCAACAGATATGTACAATCTACTATATTTCAATTAAAAAATAAATAATTAATTTAAAATATGTTCAATAAAAATCTTTTTAAAAAAATCAATTAGGGGCTGGCCCCGTGGCTCACTTGAGAGACTGCGGTGCTGGTAGTGCCGAGGCTGTGGGTTTGGATCCTATATAGGGATGGCCGGTGCACTCACTGGCTGAGCGTGGTGCAGACAACACCATGCCGAGGGTTGTGATCCCCTTACTGGTAAAAAAAAAATATATATAAATTAGGCATTACCTAATGAAGTTGAAAATGCTCATACACGACAACCCCATAATTACATAT
>NW_007747356.1:5737-6575 GCF_000696425.1 Galeopterus variegatus
ACACAACAACCTAAATGTTAAATAAACAATTGTGAAATAAAGCCAATAAACCAGATATTAACAATTATGAAAATCATTTTTCCTACATAAAACAACAAACATTTTTTTTTCGCAAGCAAATTTTGGTGCTGGGTGAATTATTTTCGTTCATAAAATAAATGGAATTGGTTACTTAGAAGTGATCATTTAAGCAAGTTTTAAGTACTGTTCAGGAAGAGTGCTTACTTTTTTATTGGTAGGGTGACAGAGACAGGCGACAGAGACAAGTGGGCGTAAAATTTTCATGTGTATTCAAAACTTAGGCCCTTTTACTAGTTATATTTTATTTTCATTCTACAAATGTTACATAGTGATTTTACAAGCACTTTATCTTCTTCAGCTTGTCTGTAACTAGTGTCATTTGAAATATGTCATAATTTAAACTTTTGTTTTGCCATTTACGCAAGACCAAATGCTATTTAAGATTTTCTGTAATATACTCAGGAATAAAATTATAGTGTAGTGTCATATTATGATAATTTTGGATTGCACTGCATTCTAATATTACCCTTCTGGTTTTATTTTTAGTTAACATTGTACTTCTAGGAGCAGAATAGTTTGCATTAAAAGTCATTTGAATATACATTTTGATATCATTGTCTGACTAAAAAGTGAAAATTCTAGATTCCTAAATGACTTTCTTTTGCAACCGTATTAGAGGAAAATCTGTATTTCCTGCAGGGGAAGTAGAAAAGACACCCAAGGTTGAGATGCATAAAATGCTTTCCAAGACTGGCGGTAAAGATAGAGAGCTTCACTGAGTGCCTTACTGGCTCCTGGCCATGTTGTGGGGGAGAGA
>NW_007747356.1:7745-8700 GCF_000696425.1 Galeopterus variegatus
CATTTAGTTTCAGGGTTACAGTAGAGTAGAAAAATATTTCTCAAATGGCATCATTAGATTCTGGCAGGATGTGCTCAGAATTACCTTTGGAATTTAATTAATGGGCCCATTTGTTATGCCTAATCACTGGTTGAATTCCCTCCTTCCATGCCCCACAACTCCTGTCCCATGCAACAAAAATGGAAGATCTAGAATCAATTTTCAAATTGAGGCACTAATTTCAATTTGCTACACACACACACACACACACACACACACACACACACACACACACATTTTTTCCTCCGATTTGGTCATAAGACTTATAGTGGAAAATTGTGCTTAGGCTAAGGTTAGAGTTGTGATATAAAAGTAATGTAGATTGAAGAGTCTCTTGCTCTTTATGATCATGACCAAATCTTGCCTGTTTTTATATAACCACCCTGTGTTGGTGAGAAAAATCTGGTTCAGATAGTGAACACTTCTGTGTGAAGAATCATGCACACAGATATTCCCAAAGCCTTTCCAAGGCTCCATACAGACCCAGGATTCATGTTCTTTGCAGCCAGGACAAATATCTAAAGGTGCACTTGCTTCTCTGATTGACTGACTTCAAAATCCACAAGGATAAGAGCCTTGAAATAAAATCAGAGGGTTAACTGCAGACCAAAAGCATCCTTTAAGCAAACTCTTCCCTTGTGTCAATTAAATATACTTTGTAGAACTGTGGTCATGTAAAATGTCAGATCTTTTCTTGGAGAAAGAAAACAAGAGCATGAAACTATTAGGAGACAAACATATCATTGTTTCTAAGAGAAAGCATCATCTAAATGCAAAACAAAACAACAAAAAACTATTTTCTTTGTATGTTTAATATTTCGCCTTTCATGATACACACATAATGCATCCAAAAAGCATTTATTAGATTAACATTTAAATTAACATTTATGTTAGCTATAGGAAAACAGAGGTAAAT
>NW_007747356.1:13622-15962 GCF_000696425.1 Galeopterus variegatus
TTGGGAAAGGATTCATAAAGATCCATAGCATTCTACTGTGGCAAATAAATAAATAAATAAAGCCATAAGACAAATTAAGAATAGTTCATTGTGTTTTGCGCATTGACTCATTTTTAAGTCTGGTTAAGAATAAATTTGTGAGGACAAAAACAATTACAGTAAAATGTACTATAAATTTGGTTTTATTAAGCAAACAATACTATTTAAGTTAAAAAAAAACTCATTACAAATTTTGATAAATGTGCAGGGGAAGTTTTCATAAAAGTCATCATAGAGGAAATTAATCAAAAGTAGACTATCACTAACTTTTAATATTGAAAAATCTCAACACTATGGAAAAGTCAAAAGAATAGTGGAACAAACACTCACATATACCTTCTACATAAATCCACCAAAGTATTTTGCCAAATTTGCTTTTGTGTGTGCATTATATGTGTTGAAACATTTAGGAGAACATTGAAGACACCTTGACACTTTTCCCTAAATAATTCATCAGCCAGTACCTAAGAATACAACCCGCAGTTTACACAACCAAAGAACTATTATCACACCTAATATGAATAAAAATATTATCTAATGCACGGCCCATATTAAAACATTCTAGATTTTAAACAATATACTAGAGCTATCTTAGTTGCCAAGGATCCAATCTAGATTATCAAATTGCTTTTGACATTTTATATATTTTTAGTCATGTTAAATCAAATAGCGTTTACCCCTTTTTGGTATTTAAAAACTAATTTTGGGGGATCACAAGCAGTTGACTTGTGAAATATCTCTAATTCTATATTTATTATTTTCACGTTGAACTATTTAACTTGTGCCTGTATGCTGTGTGTTTTCTGTAAACTGGAAGTTAATCTAGAGTTCCAATAAGGTTTTAATTAAACATTTTTGCAAAAATACTTCACAGAATGTGTTATGTCTTTATATTGTATGACATTAGAAACACATAATGACTGGTTTTCCTGTTATCTTTCTATGACTGTTTGGATATTGAGCCTATGAGTCAGGTACTGCTCTTGATATGAAGAATATAATTGAAAAAGGAATATAAACTCTCAATCAGAGAAGACAGAGAACATGCAAACAGGATCAACTTAAATGCTGACAAATAATTTAAAAATAGGATACTGAGATGATACATAAATGGGTAGCTATGTTAAATTTGATGGTCGGGGAAGCTATTTCTTAAGAGCAAAATTTAAAACAATTTTTGGATAATAAGCATGATGTACCCACACAGTAAGAATATTGTAAAAGAATCAGGCTTGGAGATGAAAAAATCTCAATTCTTTATTTTATATATGCAGCTATAACTGCATCTATGCATTTATGCCTGTAATTACATATGCCATGTATTTTGGTCTTTTAAAATTTGAAATGACTTTTTATGCCCTTTAAGAAATGTCACTGGCTGTAGGATTCTGGAGTTTTTTGGGTGCATTCAGGGCTGGATATATACCTTTGAGAGTTATCAGCATGCACATAAAATATAAAGGGATGGGACAGTATAAGATCAATCAGAGAGAAAGTATAAATGCAGACGATAAGTGGTCATCAGACTATGTCCCGGAGCACTCTGTTGTTTCCAGGATAGGCAGGAAAGACACAGCCAGTCAGGGAGACCAGAAAACAGGCAGTGGCGGATACTCAGAGAAACCAAGAAAAGTGTATTTTAAAAATGGTTTTTGTTATGTAAAATGCTGATGAGAAGAATAAATAGGACTTCATTGCATAAAGTGACACGGAGATCACTAGTAATAGTTAAAAATAAAGGACCATAAACAACTTTCTCGATTCTTTATTTTGGCATTTCCATCCCTTCATTATCCTCCATGTATCTCTGAATCTCAGAATATCAATTGACTAATAACATAAACTGTGGAATCAGCTTACGTGGGTTGTTTGTGGCATTGGATAAAATTGCCTTTAATTGATTTATCTCTTCATTTACAAATGAGAATAGTGATTGCACTTATCTCACACTTGTGTCTATATAAATTATTGAATAGGTACGGGTATAAAGTCCTTAGAATAGTAGCAGACAAGTTGTAAATGCTACACAATTTATTATTATTATTCCTGCTATTGTCACTGTTATTATGGTGATTATTGCATGTTATGGTGTTTTTACTAATCATACAAATTGAATTTTTGTTTGTAATTCTTGTTTCTAGTGTTTGTCAAGGTTACTTTCTTCTCATTTCTAAATGATTATTTTCCTAATTTAAAAATCTCACGTGTAACACTTTTTTGCTTTGTTTTTTCATGTCACGTTTGCCATTTGTCACTACAAACATCAACCAAAGAAAAATTCAAAATGTTAAAGAATTTTGT
>NW_007747356.1:19860-20146 GCF_000696425.1 Galeopterus variegatus
AAAAAAAATCTCATTACAAATTTTGGTAAATGTGCAGGGGAAGTTTTCATAAAAGTCATCATAGAGGAAATTAATCAAAAGTAGACTATCACTAACTTTTAATATTGAAAAACTCAACACTACAGAAAAGTCAAAAGAATAGTGGAACAAACACTCATATATACCTCTACATAAATCCACCAAAGTATTTTGCCAAATTTGCTTTTGTGTGTGCATTATATGTGCTGAAACATTTAGGAGTACATTGAAGACACCTTGACACTTTTCCCTAAATAATTCATCAGCC
>NW_007747356.1:25788-26114 GCF_000696425.1 Galeopterus variegatus
AAGTGATCGCTGAGCCTTTGCAAGTGCCCTTACCTCCATTTTCTTTAAAAATTACATTTCACCCATTTTTTCTTATTATACCTTGAGTGTCAGTATGACTATTTTTTCCTGTCTGTTTAGGAAACTTCTGTAGCCTTCCTTCCTCCAGGTAAAATTGCCCTTATGCATTTGGGCAAACATTTTTTTTCTTTACTTTAATCACTTCCTTCTCTTTTATTTTGGCATGTCTTTTGGTATTTTGCACAAGTAATCATTTACAAATTTCCATCTCTTTTTAAAATTTTATATCTTATGGTTTAAATAATTCATTCACTTTTTTCAAAAAA
>NW_007747357.1:0-650 GCF_000696425.1 Galeopterus variegatus
GGTGGCTTTATGGCCTCTCTGGGTGACACACACTGGCCTGAGCTGGGAGTCCCACAGTGGCGCCTACCTGCTCTGGCATGGATGCCTTGGGGCATGTGGGCACAGCAGCACTCAGGCCTCTCTAGGGACCTCTCTCTGGGCAGCATGCACTGGCCTGGGCCGGGAGTCCCACAGTGGCACCTGCCTGCTCCAGTGCAGTGCCTTGGGGTGCATGGGCCCGGCAGCTTTTGGGCCTCTCCTCATTTCATTTTAAAATGGATTTGCCGAAGTTTTCTTTTATTATTTTACCTTTCTTTTTTCTACTAGTACACCTAGGATTAAAGAAAAAAATCATTTGCCATTTAAATAGTGAAAATTGGTCAGCAACTGTTCAGGGCAATGATAATTCCTTATATAGTTGGCAATAATTTGAGGATGAATTGATAATAATTCAGATAGTGACCAGGAAGGCAGGTAGCATATATGGACATATTTATTTCTTGAGTCCAAGATGAACATTCCCATGTATGAATACATGGCAATGAAAAAGACATCAAAATTTTATTTGTTTCAATATGCAACACAGATGTTTTTGTATGAAAACATGCACGGATGTTTTCACTTTCTGATGGGTAGTTTAATATTTAAATTACAGACATGATTGTTAAGAC
>NW_007747357.1:2418-7482 GCF_000696425.1 Galeopterus variegatus
GGTTATTTTTAAATTGTGTTTTGACAATTATCAAGGTAAATTGGTAAAGTTTTGAGAAAAAAATACACACACACACACACACACACACACTGAGGAGCACCTTATTTTCTTGTTGTAATACTGTTCCTATGTATCTTTCATTAGCTGTTTTTATAGAAACTTATTTCAAATAAAAATGTCTTAGTATTGAATACTTTAGAAGAGTCAATGAATGTTGCACTTCCGCCTACTGTTGATTCTGAAGGGACAACACATCCTTAGCTTGACTGGGCAATGGGAAAATCAATTTCAAATGTACCAGGGAAGCAAATTTCCTGATTTATTATTGCATTCAAGCATGGTAAAGAGCCTTTTCTTTCAGGCTTTTGGCAGCTAGTTGCTGTCTGAAGTACTGTGTTGGGAAGGATTCTGAGGCCATATTGCATTCAGCTGATTAACGTGCCTTTTGACCCATCAGGAAAAAAGAGGAGAGGGAGGTGTGCTCAAAAATTTTTCAAGTCTATAGTCTCTTTGAAGCTAGTTGCTGTCTGAAGTACTGTGTTGGGAAGGATTCTGAGGCCATATTGCATTCAGCTGATTAACGTGCCTTTTGACGCATCAGGAAAAAAGAGGAGAGGGAGGTGTGCTCAAAAATTTTTCAAGTCTATAGTCTCTTTGATTTAGAATGATAAACTGGTGGCTTCTGCGCTTGAAGCGGTTCTTAAGGTGGGGGAAATGAGGCTATGTGTAAAACAATAATCAGCCCAGATTAAATTTAATAAGATTTTATGAATTTGGATAGTATAGCTAGACTCAGTGACATAAGTGACAGGTATGGTCCCCTTAGCTTTTGTTAAAAATAAATAAATCTCCAGTGAAGAGGAATCTTCCTCCTCTGTCTCTCTCTGTTATGGAAACAAGGGCTGTTTAGTTTCTTAGTTTTACACGGAAAAAAAGAGATAGCTGGTAGGAGCAATTCAAATTTGTGTTTTATGTTTTTATAAACAAAATAATCCTCAGCAAGTAGGAAACCCAAGATTATATATTTGAAAGGTGCATAGTGTTTTAGGAGTCTTTCGCGTTCTCAGGACCTTAACAGTTCCCTTGGAAATAATCCTAAATATAGGCAAAATATTATGTATATTGCAGCATGATTTGCATCTTGTCTTTGCTGCTGTTGAATGATTCATCTCATGGGCATGTCTTTCTATATCAATCTTTCTATGCAGTACAGCTTCCAGATTTTATTATTATAAATGACACTACAACATACAGGAAAGTTATTTTTCTATGTGTTTAGGATTATTTCTATAAGATTGATTTTTAGAAATGGAATTACTAGTTCATTTTTTAGGGATCTCGATGTATACTACTAATTATGTTCATGATTGCTTTATCCATCTATTCTGCCTATCTCCCAATATCTTCAGTCGCCTTGGGCATTATCATTTTAAAATTCTGTGTCTTGTTTTTTAACTTAAAAGTCATACAATTACAAATAGAAGCTTTAGTTTACTGTATAAGTGTTTTAGAGGTTCCTAAAAGGTTTCTGTTTTGCTAAAGGATGAATAAAATGTAACGTCAATAAGTCACTGAAATAAATGCAGTCTAGTCTAGAGCCTGTCCTCTTATTGAGCAAGCATCTGTATTGCTATGGGCCAGGCACTTTACTAGGCTCTGGGCTTACATTTGTGCAAAAATGTGGGTCTAGTCTTGCATTCCTGGAACCCGCTAGAGAGATACATAGTGCACAGAGAAGCTATACTTCCGTCTTGCCTTGGTTGAGAAGAAACTGAGACATGTTGCCCTCTACTATTCAATCTTAGGCTACATGACTCAAATCTTGCCCCTTTTCTTTTGAAGGCTAAACCATCTTAACCATCACAAACACTCAGCATTTTCATTTCTTCCCTCATAAGAGTCTTATTTTCTTCCCCATGTTTTATTTTTATTGCTCTTCTTTTAGTCCTCCCCAACTTCTCAAAACCAGTTAAATTCTGAGGCTCAAAACAAGTTCGGAGCTTTTAATTCCTGAGCATTTTAGGAGGATTACATTCCATTAAGCTACAGAGAATGACTATTTATGCATCCCTTGGGTTTTCATTTGGAGCATTTTATCATTTTATAGATAGCTTCCTATATAAGGAAATGTGACTTTCTTAAAAATTTGTCCAGCAATTTTTATGAGATTGGCTGACTGTTACACATAATTCTTTATGTCATCACTGTATTTCCTTAATTATAGCTTGGCATACCAAGAATATGAGGTGAATCATTAAGTCAGACATTCTTGAGATGAAAAGAAAGGTCTGTCAGGTTCACAATTACTAAAGTCTTCCTTTAAATCAGAAAATTTAGCAAAATTACATGTATTATAGAAGAGAATTTTAAGATTATCATTATACAAATTTTAAGAATATATGGAAATATTTACTTCTCAATAGTTACAATAGCCTATTTTTTTCTAGAAAATTCAGGGATGTCAATATGTACCAATAATGAAATGCTTAGTATAGAAATGGCTACTAAAATCTAATATAATATGAAATATTTTCAGTTTAGTATTTTCATCCAGTTTTGGAAACATTTAATATTGTCATCATCAAATTTAAATAAGTTATGATTTTCCTTTTTTAGATTTCATATAATTCAGTATTGTTTTAGGAAAAGTAAAATGTATCAGTAATTGATCATATGTGTACAGATTCTACAATATTCATATCACTTTAATGAAAGTTTTTTCTTGAAATTGGACATTTGTTCTGTTAGCCTGAAAGAAATAATTTTATTTAAAAGGTGCAGAAACTTTTGAAGTTTAATGTCTATTTGTGAATGCTAGTAGACTAAATCTTGTAAAATTGAAATATTTTTGTGTTTCATATGAGTTGTAAGCACAGAAACTATAAATGGATTTATTCACTTAAGAACCTAAAGTTATTATGGTAAGAAGTGATTATGCCTTTATTAGTGCCTGTATTGTATATTCCTAACAATTAAATTACCAAGGAAAGCTCACATAAAATGAAATGAAAGTGAGAAGCTGTAATTCATTTGCAAACTTATCCATTTTTCTGGCCTGAAATGTATATACACTTTCTATGGAAAAGAGGGTAGGTTTTCACTTGTTTTGTTGAAATACAGGACAGAACACTAGCACAGGGCTCACTCCCATAACTAGTGAAGAGTTGACAGAGGGAAGTGTACAGTACGATTCTTGCCTCTAGGGAGTTTGTAATATCTTCCCCCAGAGGCAAGAAATAAAAACAATTATAATTCTAGGTATACGGTTAATGCTTTAAATGTTCGGAGGGGGACAAAATTCTTTATAGTTGGAATGATAAGAAAACACTTCTTGGAGACTATGGGATTTGAACTGATGGCAATTCTGGGAGTCAGAGGTAGATCAAGTTTTGGCGAGAGGGAAGACATCCCAGGTAAGGGAAAGCCACAAACCAAATCACGGGGCCAAGGGAGGTCAAGATAAGGAGAAATTTAATAAATATTATTATATGTGATCATTGCTATAGTAGGAAAACACTGACAGCTCAGTTTATCTGTATCAAAGGTGGCAGACAGTTTGGTTTCCTCTGATGCTCACATCACAACATTAAGCCTCTGGCAAAATTTTAAGAATTGGTACAATTTTCCCCACAACATCCAGCCGGCTTAAGTTATTATGAAAGTCTGTGGTTGTTCAAAATAGGTAATGGGCTTCTCATATAGTATCATATAATCAGAAATGTATTAGTTTTCTTTATACTCATTGCCCATATCAAAAGTCCCATTCTTTGGACAGGGCAGGTAGTTAATCATATCAGGTAATGGGCTTCTCATATAGTATCATATAATCAGAAATGTATTAGTTTTTTTTATACTCATTGCCCATATCAAAAGTCCCATTCTTTGGACAGGGCAGGTAGTTAATCATATTTATAAGCCTGACAAGGTAGGTATTACATCCAACTGATTCTTGTTTGTCCAACATGGTGCCTGATGAAAAATAGTGCTTAGCATATGCTAGTTGAATTGACATGAACTTAGGTATTAAAATTTCAAGGTGTATTTGAATCTTATTGGTAGATTGTGTAAATGCAAATTTCAGGCAACCAAGAATTTCTTTTTGGCACATCAAAAAAACAAGGCACCTTACTTTTTTAAATGTTTTACTAGATCTTTTTGCTATAGAGGACTTCAGGATAAGTTCCCAGTTTCCAACAATGATAATGATCCTTATAGTATCGCTTTACATTTGTGAAATGCTTTATGATTTACGAAGTGCTTTTGCCCTCTTATACTATTTGTTACTACAATGACCCCCATGATGTAGGAATCACATCACCATTTTATAAATGCAAAAACTAAGGTTCAAGGAAATTAAGTAATTTGCCTAAAATTACAAAAATAATAAATGGAACAGTTTGAGCTAGAACTCAAGTCTTGTGTCTCCAAAATTCAGAATTACTTCCTATTTTATTATGGCTAATTATGTGTAAACTATCTTATCTTAAAATGTCCATATGCCATTTACCTTGAGAGTAGTGAGGTACCAGTTAAATGCACTACCTCAGAGTCATAATAATGCAAATATCATATAGTAATGAAGTTAAAGTGTTCTATTTTGGTAATTACTTCGGCTAACTTAAAAGGCATTGATTAATCTATGTTGGATTATGTATTAAAATTTTTTACTCTTTTTTTATGCAATGAATAAAATGTTGTAAGGGACAGCAGAGCTTTTTCTCGATGGGGGTTGTATGTATTCATCTGCAGAATGTGCACTGTAGGTTTTAAGAGTGTACGGAAGAAAGGAGGAAGGTAAGCATGTACTTCAGTTATCTTTAATCGTATTTAGCTCATTAAAATGCTCTGAGGATTAATTAGTTATTAACCATAGGTAGTTAAGCACATGTATTGCTTTTATAATGGCTGTAATCCTACAAACAGATAAGTATGATCTTAAAACTTATGAATAAGCCAAGAATTTACTATTGTAATGCATGATATTTTGTTATTCTAGTGCTTAGGAAAAACTTAGTAACTAATTTTTTTGTAGGTTGATAGGACTCTATATTCCATAAAATAGCA
>NW_007747357.1:8904-11052 GCF_000696425.1 Galeopterus variegatus
GTTTCAAGTCTTATATTATTTTATTCATTTTGAGTTGATTTGGTATATGGCAGGAGGTACGGGTCTAGTTTCATTCTTCTACATATGGTTGTCCAGTTTCCCCAGCACCATTTATTGAAGAGGCAGTCTTTTTCCCAGCGTATGTTCCTGGTGCCTTTGTCGAAGATGTTGGCTGTAAGTATGTGGGTTGATTTCTGGGTTCTGTATTCTGTTTCACTGGCCTGCATGCCTGTTTTGGTTATTGTACTTTTGTAATATAATTTGAAGTCAGGTAGTATTATGCCTGTGGCTTTATTTTTTTTCCAAGGATTGCTTTGGCTATTCAGCATCTTTTGCTGTTCCACGTGAATGTTAGGATTGTTTTTTCTATGTGAAATGAGTTGTTGGTATTTTGATGTGGATTGGATTGAATCTGTAGGTCACTTTGTGTAGTATAGACATTTTTACAATGTTAATTCTTTCAGTTCAAGAGCATGGAATTTCTTTTCATCTTTTTGTGTCCACTTTAATTTGTTTCAACAGTGATTTGTAGTTTTCATTGTGGAGATATTTCACCTCTTTGGTTAAATTTATTCCTAGGTATTCTGGTTTTTTGGTGACCATTGTAAATGGGCTTGCTTTCATGATTTCTTTTTCTGCTAATTTATTGTTGGAGTATAAAAATGCTACTGATCTTCATGTGTTGATTTTGTATCTTGCAAATTTATTGAAATTGTTTATCAATTCTAAGAGTTTTTTTGTAGAGTGTTTAGGCTTTCTATATGTGGGATCACATTGTCTGCAAACAGGGACAATTTGACTTCATATTTCCCAATTTGGATGCCTTTTATTTCTTTCTCTTCCCTGATTGCTCTGGCTAGTACTTCCAATACTATGTTGAATAGGAGTGGTGAGAGTGAGCATCCTTGTCTTATTCCCAGTCTTAAGAGAAAACTTCAGCTATTTCCCATTAAGGATGATATTGGTAGTGGGTTTGTCATATATGGATTTTTATTGTGTTGAGATAATTTCATTTTGTACCTAATTTGCTGAGAGTCTTTATCATGAAGGGATGTTGAATTTTGTCAAATGCTTTTTCTGCATCTTTTTAGATAATCATGGTTTTGTTCTTGATTTTGTTGATGTGGTGTATCACATTTATTGACTCGCATATGTTGAACCATCTTTGCATCCCTGGGATGAATCCCACCTGATTGTGGTGTACAATTTTTCTGATGAGTTGCTGTATTCTATTTGCTAACATTATATTGAGGGATTTTGTGTCTACATTCATCAATGATATTGGCCTGTAGTTTTCTACTTTTTGTTGTACCTTTGTCTGGTTTTGGTATCAGGCCTCATAGAATGAGTTTGAGAGAATGGTGTCTGTTTCAATTTTTTAGAATAATTTGTAGAGAGTTGGTATTAATTCCTCTTTAAAGGTTTGGTAGAACTCAGCAGGAAAGCCATCCAGTCCTGGGCTTTTCTTGGTTGGGAGACTGTTGATTACTGCTTCAATTTCATTACTTGTTATTAGTCTGCTCAGGTTTTCTGTTTCTTCTTGGTTCAGTCTTGGTATTTTGTATGTGTCCAGAAATTTACCCATTTCCTCCAAGTTTTCAGGTTTGTTGGCATATAGTGTTTATAATGTCTCTAATAATTCTTTGTATTTCTGTTATATCAGTTGTAATGTCTCCTTTTTTATTTCTAATTTTTGTTATTTGGGTGTTCGCTCTTGTTTTTTCAGTTGTTCTAGCTAATGGTTTGTCTATTGTTTATCTTCTCAAAACACCACTTTTTTTTTCATTGATCTTTTGTATTATTTTCAGGGTTTCTATTTCATTTAGTTTTGCTCTTATCTTAATTATTTCTTTCCATCTACTAATTTAGGAATTGGATTCTAGTTCTTGTTTTTCTGTTCTTTGAGGTATAGCATTAGGTTGTTTATTTGTAATCTTTGTATTCTTTTGATGTAAGCATTTATCGTAATAAACTTTCTTCTTAGTACTGCTTTTGCAGTACCCCACAGGTTTTGGTCTGATGTATCTGTATTTTCATTAATTTCAAAACATTTTTTGATTTCCTGTTTAATTTCTTCTTAGACCCATATGTCATTAGGTGCATGTTGTTTAATTTCCATGTGTTTGTATAGTTTCCAGAGTTTTTTTT
>NW_007747357.1:11182-12489 GCF_000696425.1 Galeopterus variegatus
AAGCATTTATCGTAATAAACTTTCTTCTTAGTACTGCTTTTGCAGTACCCCACAGGTTTTGGTCTGATGTATCTGTATTTTCATTAATTTCAAAACATTTTTTGATTTCCTGTTTAATTTCTTCTTAGACCCATATGTCATTAGGTGCATGTTGTTTAATTTCCATGTGTTTGTATAGTTTCCAGAGTTTTTTTTTCTTTTTTTAAAGTTTATTTATTTATTAATATTATTTTTTTTTTACATCTATGGTGTTGTTGCCAAGTAGTTGCAGGGGAGGGGGAGAAGGGAAGGGGGAAGGGAGAGGGGAAAAGGGAAGAAAAAAATAGGGTGGGAGAAGGAGGCTGGAGTAGGGGCAGGATTGAGGCCTGTGGTACACCCCTCCTCATTCCTGCAGGGGAGACCAGGGGGCTTCCAGTGGTGTCTTGGTCATTGCTGGGTTGGGTACAGATGTCAGGGAGATGTGACTGAAGTCCTTCCCCCACACTGCCCCAGCTTAGGAGCCCTGGGCACTTCTTGTGGCAGCTCAGTGGTTGTTGCTGGGCTGATTTCAGGTGTCAGGGGGGTATGGCCAAGGCTCTCAGCCACCCACCACCCCAGCTTGGGAGAGCCCAGGGCTCTTCCTGAAGAGGCTTGGTGGTTGTCACTGTGCTGGTTGCAGGTGTCAGGGGAGCATGGCCAAGGCTCTCAGTCCCCCACTACCCTGGCTCCAGAGAGCCTGGGGTGCTTCAGTTTCCAGAATTTTGTTTGTCATTGATTTCTAGTTTTAATCTATTGTGGCCTGAAAAGATACTTGATATGATTTCAACTTTTTCAAATTTTTTGAGATTTGATTTGTGACCTAACTTATGGTCTACCCTTGAGAATGTTCCAAGTGTTGATGAGAAGAATGTATGTTTTGTGGTTGTTGGGTGAAATGTTTTGTAGATATCTACTAAGTCCAATTGGTCTAAAGTGTGGTGTAAATCCTGTTTCTCTCTATTGAATTTTTGCCTAGATGATCTGTCTACTGTTGTGAGAGGGGTATTCAAGTTTCTCACTATTATCATATTTGGGTCTATCTCTTTCCTTAGGTGTAATAGTGTTTGCATTATATATCTGCATGTTCTGAGGTTTGGTGTATATACATTTATGACTGTTATGTATTCTTGCTGGATAGATTCCTTTATCATTATATAGTGGCTTTCTTTGTGTTTTTTATAGTTTTTGATTTAATGTCTATTTTTTTTTTATATAAGAATAACTACTCTTGCTCAATTTTGGTTTCTGTTTGCATGGTATATCTTTTTCCATCTCTTCATTCTTAGTCT
>NW_007747358.1:0-1086 GCF_000696425.1 Galeopterus variegatus
GCGCGCTTCACTCCGCCTCTGTGGAGTCCTTTGCTGGCTTTCCTGGCCTTTGATGACTGGGCTGATCGCTCGTTCCCACAGCCGGGCTTGGGCGCTCTCAGGAGTCCTCCTCTGTGTCAGCCGCTAGGATCCTTTTCATACTGGCCATATATTGTCATTATGTTTCACGAGCTCAGTCATATCCTTTATTACATGATAAATTTGGAGCCTTGTACTCTGTGGCTTATAACTTTTTTTTCCCATAAGACTTATATAGGATAGCATCCTGCACATAGTAGGCACTGACAATAGGTGTACATGATCTGGAGGTGTGCATTAGTAGAATACTAGAATGCCTCAATTTTACCTTATTTAAAAAAAGAAGAAGCAAAAACAACAACAAAAAATTTATGTGGACTACACAAAAGTTTGAAGACAAAAAAAAAAAATCTATTCTTGGAACCCTGCCACGTATCTGAATTGGGATACTGTGTGATGAATGCCTAACCTTTAGCAACTTTGATACCCATGGGTATTCATGAGAGAACAGAGCTCCAACTCCACAGTACATTCTCAGCCTCAGGGTTGAGCCCATCTCATCCTCTTTGAGTTATGGGTCCCTGTTCTTTTACTCAGATTTATGAATTCAGACAGTGTCATAGGAGACAGGTACAGCACATAAATCAAATAACACAGGCACATGAGACAAGCTGAAAAATTATCATTGTCCCTTTCCACACTTCACAATATCAGAGTAAAGATATGTCTAATTGTTTAAGAGCTGGAAACAGTTAACAGGACTAAGTGCCTAGCTTATTATGTGGGTTTCATTCAGGCACAAGGAAAAGACTGGTTTCACATATTTCTGCACTCAATAATAAATTTATAACCTAACTACAAATATATACAACATGTAATTTTATTTGTTAGAAAATGGTGTCAGACTAGGCATTCTCCAAGGTTTCTTCTAGTTCTAAAATTCTATAACTCAATGAGATAATATTTGAAATGTTTGATATTTTTATAACAATGACCCTGTTAATGATTTTTAGTTTTTTAATGAGAGCATTAAAAACAATTTTTCCCCATCAAAAATAATAACAGTTA
>NW_007747358.1:1556-3269 GCF_000696425.1 Galeopterus variegatus
CTATGTGTGACCAGTGGAATTTGGGCACAGAATTCTCACAACAATTTCTGAAACCACACAACGAAGATAGCAGAGCCTCCTTCAGCTGGGTCCTTGAATGACTGCATGGAACAGAGCTTCCTCCCCATCTTGTCAACAACCTGCCCCACCCCCAATCACTAACCTGCCCCACCCCCAATCACTGATGATTGAACTTTACATGAGCAAGAAATATGCTTCTGATTTGTAAGCCACTGACATTTTGGAGTTGAGTAGTTATACAGCAGTTATTACTAACGTAGCCAGTATAATTGAGCTCATGCTACTTCTTTCAAAACAAACCACAACAAAAAGCATTATTTCCTTTAAAATTTTAAAGAACGTTTTCTTTTTCCTTCTATGAATCTTGACATAGGTGCACATTTGTGAGGAAGAAAAGGATATGTTTAAGTTAAAAAGTGTTACATTTTGTTTATTGCATGCACATAGAATTAATTTTTTAACAGTCTGAAAATTTAATATTGACAGAGAATGAAGTTATACAGAAATAGTTTTCTACTGCATCCATGAAAATTAAAGAAAAAAAAAATCCCCTAGCAGGGTTTGACACAGAGTAGGTCTCATGTACTTTGAAGTGATTACATTTCCCCCCAGGATATTTCTGTTATTTCATTTAACCAACTGATTTTTTTTCCCATGAAGTCTTGGGTAACAGTTCCCTTTGTAATTTTTTTTTTCCTTATGAAAGGTGAAAAATAACTTTTCAAATGCTCTATTCCGGTAAGGGGATCGCAACCCTTGGTTTGGTGTCGTCTGCACCACGCTCAGCCAGTGAGCGCACCGGCCATCCCTATATAGGATCCGAACCCGCGGCCTTGGTGCTGCCAGCGCCGCACTCTCCTGAGTGAGCCACAGGGCCGGCCCCCCGAATGCTCTATTCTTAACCAAACAAAAATTTTCACATCTGTTCAGAGAGATGAGGCCACCTCAACATTATATCAGTTTGAGCATCTGCCCCAGTGCCCCACTATCTTCCTCCTTTCTTTGACTAGGTAGTCTTTAGCACCCTTTCACAGCTTTATCAGTATTTTTTTCTTGTCCTCTTATCCTCACTCAAAATGTTCCCAGGTATGATTCAGCTTCAGATTTGTATATTTTCTGAAGGAAATTTCCTGAACACATACTGCTTCTCTGGCTCTTTTCCAAACATGCCTGAGTCTTTGGAATTTAGTACCTCTTTTGCTTTAGTTGTTTCTCTTATGAAATGGTACCAAGTCTCAACTGTACCTACACTGTCAAATTTGCTTTATTATTTTGCAATCTCAAACTCACTTTTCTATTGGCACTACTTTGTGCTGTAAGTTATAGATATCAGGGTTACTAAGTATTGTTTTCAGTCCTCCTGCCAGTTATTTTCTCTTGTGAGCCCTTTCTGTTATCCCTATACCCATATCACATGATAATATTGAACTGTACAGTTTCTTCCAGGAACTCATGGGAGATTTCATGAAATATTTGAAGAAATCAATTGTTTTACAACATTTTTTTCCCTGAAATATCAACCTATTAATTATCTGTAGAAAAGAAAATAAAGTAGTTTTAACTATCAACTTTTGAGATTCTTCTATTGTCTTAGAGTACATGTGTCTATTATAAATGATCACATACACTTTTTCAAAAGCTATTTACTACCCAATTGGTATTAAATTTATGTGCCTGAGTTTCCCTATTTTT
>NW_007747358.1:4024-6730 GCF_000696425.1 Galeopterus variegatus
TTCAAAAGCTATTTACTACCCAATTGGTATTAAATTTATGTGCCTGAGTTTCCCTATTTTTGCTTTTCATAAGATTTAAATATTTGTCTATTTCCAGTGTCCTGACACAGATCCCATTTTTCATCTCTCTTCTCTCCATGATTAATTCTCCTGGCTATGAAATTATATGCGACTTCCTGCATAAATTTTAATCTGAATTCAGTGCCTTTTTCCTATATCCTGACATTATCTGGTCAGTAATTTGAAGGTCTTTTTCTTAAATGAAAGTAAGAAGGAGTTAAGTGAGTTGTATGTCCCCCTCTGTAATATTTTATCATCTTTCCCAACAATAAGCCTATTCTTTACTTATTAACCTCCTGGTTGGATGATAACTTCTAAAATGCAATTTTTGGCTGATGTTGACATGGATAGGCATTAAAAAGGTCATTTGAGGTTTTAGCCAAATGGACACTATTCTGATAGTTTCAGCTACTTCTTTTGTTTATGCCCATGGCTATATGTAGGTTTTTCTATCAATTGTTTATGTCTGTTTAAAGTTTCAGTACACATGAAAGCTTTTTATTATGATTCTATTGATTTAATGAAGAAATTTTTGGAAGCCTAGAAATTAAATGAGTAAAGAATACAAGCAAAGATATATGTTTATAATGCCAGAGGCGTAAAAGCCTTTTAAAACCCATTCTTGTTACCCTTGCTTGGGTTTTACTTGTAAGCTTTTCATTCCATGATATGTGTTCACATAACAAATGCATTATGTGTGGTTATGCCCACAGCTGTGCATACTTGAAAATTTCAGGAGTAAAGGTTAGTGAGCATGAATTACAATGATGCTCGTTAGTACCTACCTGCATTTCATCTGACTTGCCTCTTTCAGTTTCAATGCTATTTCTACCTCAAGAGGTTTACCTGATTTCAGATCAAAACCTTGAAAAAGGTTGAAGTTGTAAAGCTTCTGAGGAGAGCTTAGGGTCTTTAAATTTGATACCTTTCAAAGATTTTCCTGGGATCTAGATTTTCCTTCAATGTGAAAATATGTTCCCTAAACAGAGAAGTTTTCAGCTTTATGGCTTGCAGTTCCATTAGAACTACATTACATACAAAAGCACAATTTGATGTTGGTTTTGATTTTACATTTGTACCAGGAACATTGCTCTCTCTTAGCCCACATACTCTGTGCAAGCTATATTAAAGTGTCTGTGGAAAGGGAGAAAGCCTTTTCTACTTAAAAAAAAAAAAATTAATTCCTATGGAAAATGAATAATGAAACCTGTAGATTCAGTGACTACAAGAGAAGTTTTTTAGTTGTTGCTTCAGGCCATCATAAAACACCATCAGCCTTTGTGATCTTAGCAATCTTGTTTTTTATTACTTCCTAGTGGTGTTTACACACCTATTTTCACTTGTGTTGTCATCCTGTTCAGAACAACAAAAACACGTATTGCTTTTCTCATTTTGTCCGATATGGTCAATGGAGGCTCTCTTTCAACAATTGATATGAAAACGAGAACGACTTTCTACATTCCTTCCTGAACAGGTCCTAAAGAAGCTCTAAGCATGGCAATAATTTACTCAGTAATTACATATTAACTGTGAAAGCAATATTAAAAATTTCTTTTCATTTCTCAAAAACAGACTGCTTCTAGGTTGGTAATTTATTTTAATTGAATGCCGAGAGAATTGCTGGCTGTAAAGCAGAGAAAAACAGTTCACTTGGGTCTAAAAAATGTATGCAAACCCAGATGCTCACAGGTGTCAGGCAGGGACTATAAATGACTGAGGTGGACAAGACGGACTCATCAGAGAGCTGGAGAGCTGTGGGCCTCAGCTAAGGGGCTCACTAGCTAACAGGGGCCTTGTAAGACTTAAGTTTCTGTTTTCAGATCTTCCGATTTTTAGAGAAATGCCAGGAACCTGAATTTATATGTGGAACATTCTGCTTTTTAGATGTTGGCAACCAACTCAAAATATTTTAAAACCTTCTGCACATCAAAAAAAAAAAAAAAAGGAAAAGAATCACACTTGAGGGTAGATTGGGCCTAGACATCACCATTTAGCAAACTGTGTTCTAGGTGAGAAAGTGAGTTTTCCTGTAAGTAGAAATGATCTTTAACTTTTTGTTATGACTTCATTCTCTGTTATTGAATCTTTTTTTATTGTGTTCCCTGGTGTGTCACTATTGAAAGAGTTCAAGATAATAGGAAAACTTAAAAATGAAAGTAGTAAATTATATACCTATATGTGTATGCATATACACATATATTTTGGAGGCTAGAAAAGGAAAACAAGTGCTTTCTTTCCTAGACATTCTGAAGTAGGAAAATTACCTGCATCTCTAGAAGATAGTGGCATTCAGGAGACACGTGAATATAAAGTTCAGCGCACTCCATCATTTTGAAGGAAGGCCATCAAATGGAGTATGTGTGGGTCTCTGTGTTTATTTATAGTAGTAACCTCACAGCATCGGATATGCTCTGATTAGTTTGCACTGTACCATGGCAATTTATTCCATTGTGAGATTCGAAACAGCTTTCTGTATTTTTTCTCTTCTTTTTAAATCTCCATTTCAGGGAATTTCTAATTATGTGATGGTGGCATTATTTGTGTATGTGTGAAAATTTTCACAAAACCCAAATAGGATGGCTGTAAATATTCACAACTTCAATTGATTCTCATTCCTTTTCTGGTATTAGAAATTATATATTTACC
>NW_007747358.1:8326-8982 GCF_000696425.1 Galeopterus variegatus
CTTTGGGAAACAGTTTGGCAAGTCTTCAAAGGATTAAAATTAGCTTGACCATATGACTCAACAATTCCACTGTTAGCTATAACCTAAAAGAAATAAAACCATAGGTCCATGCGAAATGTTAGAAAAATGATCATAGCCAAAAAGTGGAAACAGCCCAAATTTCCATCAACTGATGAATGGATGAATAAAATGTAGTATATGAACACAATGAACATACAATGTAGAACAGAAGTGGGGAGAGCAGACGACCCTGTCATTTCCTGATCTTTGGGGGAGACCATTTATTCTTTCATGTTGTTAAATATATTGTTAGCTATGGGTTTTTCATACAAGCTCTTTATCAGATTGAAGAAGTTCCTTCTACTCATAGATCATGATCATTTTTATCGTGCAAGAGTGTTACATAGTGTCACATACATTTTTTCTGCGTCTATTAACATGATCATATTGTTTTGGCCCTTTTTCTAGTAATGCAGTGTATTACACTGATGGATTTTCAAATATTAAGCAAACTTTGCATTCTTGGGATAAATTCCACTTGATCATGGTGTATAATCCTTTTATATGTTGCTGAATTTAATTTGCTAGTATTTTGTCGAGGGTTTTTGCTTCTTTATAAGAGATGATAATCTGTAGTTTTATTTATTTATTTTTAT
>NW_007747358.1:10847-11323 GCF_000696425.1 Galeopterus variegatus
ACTTCCTGGAGTGTTTCCCCTCTGTTTTCTTTTATTAATTTTATGGTTTCAGGTCTTGTATTTAAGTCTTTAATTCATTTTGAATTTATTTTGATATATGGTGAGAAGTACAGGTCCAGTTTCATTCTTCTGAATATGGATGTCCAATTTTCCCAGCACCATTTATTGAAGAAGCAGTCTTTATCTCTAATGGATGTTCATGTTGCTTTTGTCAAAGATCAGTTGGCTGTAAGTACATGGGTTGATTCCCAGGTTTTCTATTCTGTTCCATTTGTCTTAGTGTCTTTTATGCCAGTACTATGCTGTTTGGGTGACAATAGCTTTGTAATATAGTTTGAAGTCAGAAAGTGTTATGCCTCGGACTTTATTTATTTTGCTCAAGATTGCTTTGGCTATATAGGGTCTTTTGTTGTTTCATATGAATGTTAGGATTCTTTTTTTCTATTTCTGTGAAGAGTGTCATTGGCATTTTGATG
>NW_007747359.1:0-361 GCF_000696425.1 Galeopterus variegatus
CCTTCTTGGCTTCAGGTTTCTTCTCCTTAGTATCCGGCTCCTTAGCTTTTTCACCCGTCATATTGCAAGATGGGAAAGAGAGGTTTGTCAATTTTTGATGTCATATTTAAATCTTGGAGAAGTGGTTCTTAACCCTGATTGTGCATGAGAATTATTAAGTAGTTTTAAAGAGGCAGATCCTTTGTATCTATTGGATCAGGATCTTCAAGAATGGGGTCTGGCATTCCACATGGAATTCTGATTTGAAGCAAGGGTTATGAGGCCCTGCTCTAGGGTAATTACATTTAGAAGAGCTCCTCCAGTTTACAGGAGGAACTGCTGCATGTTCTTTCCAATAAAGTTTCTCTAAAGACTACCAGTC
>NW_007747359.1:1418-12487 GCF_000696425.1 Galeopterus variegatus
CCGGTAAGGGGATCATAACCCTTGGCTTGGTGTCGCCTGCACCACGCTCAGCCAGTGAGCGCACCGGCCATCCCTATATGGGATCCGAACCCGCTGCGGGAGGCGCCGCCGCACTCCCAGCGCCGCACTCTCCCGAGTGAGCCAAGGGGTTGGCCCCCCTTAGAGATATTTCAAATTTCATGTGTTAAGCATTGCAATCTTGCTGTTTCTTAAAAAAAAAAACAAAAAAACATTCTCCTGGGAGCAAATACAGTTTAAATAATAATGCTGATAAGCCCTGCCTCCTCCCCTTACCCCCTAGGATTTATTGGGACAATATGAGAGCTCTGGATATAGACAATGGGAATCATTGAAAAGTGGAGAAAGGTATAGGAAAGGAAGTAGCTATAAAAACAGCTTTGTCTGATTTAGAATTTTTCCTAGGACCTTTTGCTTTGTGCATTGAAAAAAGCTTGAAATGAATTGACAGTTTTTTGAGTTAAGGGTTTAAGGCCTGGTTGGAATGGCAAGAATTTTAGTGCTAAAATTCATTCAATCCTCTAAGACTTAAGGGCTGTTAGTAATTTCCTCCTGTTAATCTTGATTAATTTGATTCTTCATGGGGTCTGTTTCCCAATTTAGTCTTAATAATTCAACAAATAAACCAGCATACTTATTAAGTGGCTACTGTACCTGAGAGGTGTTTTTCTAGATCAGTATTTCTCAACATGTGTTCCCTGAAACATTTGCACCAAAACCTCCTAGGATACTTATAAATGCAGACTTCTAGGTCCCACCACAGACCTACCAATCCTGAATCTCAGAGGAGAGGGATTGATTTAATTTCTTAAGCACCTTTAAGTACTATTATACTAGGGCAGTAGTTTTCAAACTTGGGAGTACATTAGAATCACCTGGAAGGCTTGTTAAATCCATGGAGTGCTGGGACCCACTCTAGAGTTTTGGATTCAGTAGGTTTGGGGTGGGGTCTGAGAAATTGCATCTCTAACAAGTTTCTAGGTGATGCTGATGCTGCTGGATCACACTTTGAGAACACTGTACTAGAGCATTGTGAGGGACATGAAGTATTAGATACAATACCTGTCGTTAAGGAGCTTATGATGTATTGGGGGAGATAAGATATACTTAAATATAAAAAGGAATATAAAATATATATTTGACAATATACAATAATATGGTACAATATAATATTTGACATCAAATGTGGTAGTTAGAAGATGGGATTTGATCTGAGCCCTGAAAGATGACAGAGCCTAAGGTTCTGTAGAGAATAAGGCATTCTTTTTTTTTTTTTAAAAGATGACCAGTAAGGGGATCTCAACCCTTGGCTTGGTGTTGTCAGCACCACGCTCAGCCAGTGAGCAAACCGGCCATCCCTATATAGGATCCGAACCCATGGCCTTGGTGTTATTAGCACCGCACTCTACCGAGTGAGCCACGGGCCGGCCCCAGAATAAGGCATTCTTTTTTTTTTTTTAAAAGATGACCAGAAAGGGGTCCTCAACCCTTGGCTTGGTGTTGTCAGCACCACGCTCAGCCAGTGAGCAAACCGGCCATCCCTATATAGGATCCGAACCCATGGCCTTGGTGTTATTAGCACCGCACTCTACCGAGTGAGCCACGGGCCGGCCCCAGAATAAGGCATTCTTGATGGGCCTATAAAAGAGGGAAATTACTGAGGTGTATGGGGCTGGGGTGGTAGATACTCGTTTGTCTGGCATAGAGCTTTGTATAGAACATTTGTGGCGTGGTAAGGCCAAAACACTGGTGCCAGTCTGTGGAAAGCCTTGAAAGCCTCTCCCTCTCCCCAGCCTCCACCCACTTCACAGCCTTACCAGAAGTGCTGCACAGCCAGAAAGAGGAAGTCTCCACTGCTGAGTGTGCAAGAGGAAGCACAAGGAGGCTCTGAGGGCCTGTGAGCCATAATGACTGCTTTCACCCATGAGCCAATTGCAGAGGCAACAGGAAGACCAATGCACCAACCAGGCTGGGCCCCTCCGCCCAGAGGGTGTCACCATCCAGGCTGAAAGTGTTTGGGGAGTTTAGGCATCACTATCTGGGTGCTCCTACTCTCTCAGTGGCCATTATGTCTTTGACCTCTGCTTACCAGCATAAATTAGCAGAAAAGCTCACTATCCTGAATGATCGAGGACAGGGGGTTCTCATCCGTATGTATAACATCAAGAAGGTAAGCTTGAACAATGGAACCAGTACTAGTTATTCCAGTAATAGTAGGTCAGGGAACCCTGAGGCCGGCAGGTCCCCCAGTTTTCTGCTGCTTTAACTGGCTTTCAGTCAGATTATATAGGCCAGCCAGTTTGGGGAGACAGAAGGGCAGGCTTCTTTTCAGGGCTTTTAAAAGTATGATTCTCATCCCAATGAAAGCATCTGCTGTCTGCTGGGGATGAGGGTGGGAGAGAAGGGAGAATAATTGTGTTCTGAGTGACTTGGATAAAGGTCTGGGGTGTAGAATTCCGGGTCTTATTATTTATTGCTGATTCCTCACACTGAAGAGATCTGAAGTTGGGTCTCTGGCAAAAACTTTTCTGTGGAAGTACTTCTCTAAAAGGAAAAGAAAAATAGATATTTAGATAAGAAAGGGCTGGTGCCTTCTGAGGGACTTAGTCTGGGGCAGTTCATGATGTGGTTGTATGTGTGTGTTTAGAATAGAACTGTGGAATTGGGAGAAGCTGGTGGCAATAGGTGAGCTAGCAGCTGGGTAAGCCACAGGAAGTAAAGAGATAAAGACTGGGGGGTTTATGGGAGTTCCAGGAAGACAAAATAGGGACTTGGGGGAAGGAACTTTGGTGCATTTTGTAATAAAACAAATCATGGTTTCTTTGTCTCCTATATATGCCCTTTGGGATAAGATACTTATATAATGGACATAATTATGACATTGAATTTTGCATGAACTTCTGAGCAGCTGGTTTTCTCACTCCTTCCGGCTTCAGTTAAGGGACGGGGAAACAGCTTCCTCTTTGTGCTGGGGCCAAGCAGACATTAAGCTTTACCCAGCAAGATGAGATGCCCAGGTTGTTATTTAGCTCTTAGACAGTTGGCTTAATGTTTTGGAACTTGTTCCTTACCTACTTTTGTGCTTTTATGATTGATTCCTAGATTGCCTTTTCCTAAGATAGATTGTGAGAATGAATGATGCAGGAAGAGGTAATGTTTCTGAGGGGCAGGAGAAAGGGTTGTAATATAGTGCGGTTTATCTGTGCAGACTTGTTCAGATCCCAAATCCAAGCCACCTTTCTTACTGGAGAAGTCCATGGAATCATGTCTCAAGTATATCAACAAGAAATTTCCCAACATAGATGTTCGAAGCAGCACGGTGAGAACTCGGTCCTTTTTCTCTCATTTCTCTGAAATAACTATGCTTGAATGACAGATATTCTCCTCTTTTTGACTGCCTCTCTTTAAACTTGGCAGGGGATGGAGTAGCCCTCTTTTAGATTTCCTATGTTCAATAACAGGGTTTCGGGTTGTTGCAGAGCTTTAGATCTTGAGAATTCTGAGATAAGATTGGATTCTCCCAGAGTAAGCTGGAACAAAGCATTGCCCCTTCCTCCATTACAAGATTCATGAGAACACTTTGTTCTTATAGGAGGAAGACAGCTCTGTCAACCCAGCAGGGTGCATACATTATTGTTCCTTTTTCCCGTTTGGTGTTTCCTTGCTACTTGTCTTAAAATTATGCATCTAGTGGGATACCCCTTAATTCTCCCTTATTAAATGTTAGATCTAGATTTCTCACCGGTTGTACCCATAGCATCTTCTCATTCTGTGACCTGGATATAAATAGTAAACCTCATTGGCTAAAAGGGACCTTGAAATTTCCTCTCATTTAGCCCTCTATATCTAATCAGGATCACATGCAACCATCCTCCCTAGATAGAAAATCTCCTCTGTTTAAAGACCTTTAAAGCATTTGAGAATTTCCAACTTCTTCTGTCAGTGTATTTCAACCTAATTTGAGAATGTTTTAGCAATAACCTCTGTTCTTCCTGAGTTACTTTGATCAATTGTCTTTTTATTTTGCTTCTTTTGTTTTGTTTTATGTTTCTCTCAGCAACATTTAGGACCAGTACATCGTGAAAAAGCTGAAATAATTAGATTCCTCACCAACTACTATCAGTCATTTGTTGACGTCATGGAATTTCGGGTGAGCTCTCTATAGCCCAAGTCCCCAATGTAGGCATGATCTTTCAGAGGCTATTCCTTCTTTAGAAGATGTCATTTATAGGCCGGCCCGTGGCTCACTCGGTAGAGTGCGGTGCTGATAACACCAAGGCCACGGGTTCGGATCCTATATAGGGATGGCCGGTTTGCTCACTAGCTGAGCATGGTGCTGACAACACCAAGCCAAGGGTTGAGATCCCCTTACCGGTCATCTTTTAAAAAAAAAAAAAAAAAAGAAGATGTCATTTATGTTGCTTAATACAGGTTCTTGAAAAAATGAGAAAGAAGTACTGATATGGAAAGATATCTAAGTTGTATTGTTAAATGAAAGCAAATTTCAGAATAGTATATATTTTTATTTTAAAAGATACACAAGCTTTTATACACATAGTGTTAGTATATACACAGAAAAGATTTGTAATATTATACATTAAATTGTTAAATAATCATGTTTGGGGATGGATTATGATTGGCTTCAATTTACTAAGCTATACCTTTTTTCTATTTTATTGTGGTAAAATATATGTAACCTAAAATTTACTATCTTAACCATTTTTTTTCCTTTTTGGTGGCTGACCTCTTAACCATTTTTAAGTGTATAGTTCAGTGGTATTAAATCCATTTATAATGGTTTATTATTATTGTTAGTATTCTTTTTGTGGCATCCAGCCAATACAGAGATCCAAACCCTTGACCTTGGTGTTATAATACCACACTTTAACTAACTGAACTAACTGAACAGCTCCTAATTTTTTTATTTTTAAAAATTTTAATTGACACATAATTGTACATATTTACGAGGAACTGTGTGAAATTTTAATACATGTATACAGTGTGTAATGATCAAATCAGGTTAATCAACATATCTACCACCTCAAACATTTATCTTTTTTTTTTTTTTGCATTGGGAACATTCAATATCCTCTCTTCTAGCTGTTTGAAATTATACAATAAATTGTTGTTAATTATAGTCACCCTACAGTGCTATAGAACACTAGATTTTACTCCTCCTATCTAACTGTAGTTTTGTATCTGTTAAGCAACCTGTCAGTATCTCCCCTACGCCCTACCCCTCCCAGGCTCTGGTAACCACTATTCTACTCTCTACTTCTATGCAATCAACTTTCTTAGCTTCCACATATGAGTGAGAACATGTGGTATTTCTTTCTGTTCCTGGCTTATTTCACCAAACATAATGTCATCCAATTTCATCCATGTACAGTTCAGTGGTATTAAATACATTTGTAATGTTTTGCAACCATCTTTTTATCTTGTAAAACTGAAACTCTATACCCTTTGAGCAATAACTGTCCATTGCCCCCTCCCCCAGCTTCTGGCAACCACCTTTCTACTTTCTGTTTCTGTGATTTTGACTACTCTAAGTACCTCATGTAAGTAAAATCATAAAGTATTCTTTTTGTGTTTGGCTTATTTTGCTTAGTATATTGTCCTCAAGGTTCATCCAGTGTTGTAGCATATTGCAGAATTTCCTTCCTTTTAAAGGCTGTATAATTTTGTATGGTTATACTACATTGTGCTTATCCATTCATTGTCAATGAACAATTGGGTTGTGTCCATGTTTTAGCTATTGTGAATAATGCTGCTGTAAACATGGGTGTACAAATATCTCTTTGAGACCCTGCTTTCAATTCTTTTGGGTGTATACTCAGCAGTGGAATTGCTGGATCATACAGTAATTTTATTTTTAACTTTTTGAGGAGCTATCATCCTGTTTTCCATAGTACCAATACCATTTGATATCCCTAACAATAGTGCACAAGAGTTATAAGTTCTCCACCTTCTCACCAACATTTGTTGTTTTCTGTTATTTTGATTGTAGCCATCCTTTCACTGATGATTAGTGATATTGAACATCTTTTCATGTGATTATCAGCTATTTGTATATCTTCTTTGGAGAAATGTCTGTTTCATGTCCTTTGCCTGTTTTTGAATTGGGTTGTTTTGTTGTTGAGTTTTAGGAGTTCTCTATATAAGCTATACATTTTTGCTTTATTTGAGTTTTAAAAATTTCATATATTTTTCCTCAATATTTTATAACAAACGTACTGAGAAATTCCAAGAGCAGTACAATGAATATTGTTGTACACTTCTATTCAATCTCCTAATAGTTAGTATTTTGCCACAATTGCTTATCCCTCTTTATTTTTTCCCCCCAAAACATTTGAGTTAGTTGCAGACATCATAACATTTCTGTCCCAAAATATTTTAGCATACATTTGCTAAGAACAAGAATATTTTCTTAGATAACTCTAATACAATTATTGTTCTAAGGAAATGTAACACAGCTACATTATTATTGGCTAATACATAGCCCATACGTACATTTTTTCCAGTTGTCTCAAGGATCATACGTCGGATTTAGTTATGTCTCTTTAGACTTTAATCTAGAATAATTCCCAGCCTTTGTCATTCATGACACTGATATTACTGAAAAGTCCAGGCTAGTTATTTTTCAGAGTATCCCTCAATTTGTATTTGCCTTATTGTTAACAGTTTTTGATAGCAATACTACTTGGGTGATATTTTTTAAAAAAAATTTTAAACAATGATTATGTACTATTTTTGTAAACATAAAAAATATTTAATACGATGTTTTTGAAAGGAAAATTGATAATGTGTTTCCAAAGTTTTAAAAGTTAATGTAGTAATTCTACTCCTAGAAATTTGTCTTAAGGAAACAATTAGATAGAAGTGCAAAGATGTATGTACAAGAATGTACTCTGCATTATTTGTGATAGTGACAACTCGCTAGTTGATATAACCAATAAATAGAAGTTTGATTAAAAGTTCACTGTGTATGCCTATAAATGAATGTTATGCAGCTGTTAAATATGATAATATATATTATATTAATTGGCATGGAAAAATGGTCTTTTTTATTATTTAATGTAAAAGCAATTTGCAATACTGCTTAAGATATGAGATGTCCTTAAAATGTATATTACATAGATAAATATGCATATAAAGAAGTTTGGAGTATCAGATTGGTGGGATTATGGGTGGTTTTAAAAACTAATTAAAATTAAGTTTGTATTTTCTAATTTTTCTACAGTTAACATGTATTATTTATGTATTCAAGAAATAATGCAAATTTTAGCCCTCTGAACAATCCAAGTCTGTAGTGGTATTATAGTATTTCTTCAGATGCTGCTCACAGACATGGAGCCCTGCCTTAGGTGCCCTGTGCATACTCCAGGGAGCTCATCTAGGACATTCATTAGGTCACACAATGAAGAGACAAGTGGGGAGATGGGGGATGGTAAGGTCTGAAGGCAGATTAGGTCAGAGTATATTAATATTGGAATTGAGAGTAGTGGCTAGGAAGAAGGTAGGTAGGCACTGGTGAAAGCAGTGGAAAGAACGCCGGAAGCATATATAAAAGCCTCTTACTAGGAAAAGTTGGAGTCCAGAGGAGATTTTTTTTTTTTATTTTAAAAGATGACCGGTAAGGGGATCTTAACCCTTGACTTGGTGTTGTCAGCACCACGCTCACCCAGTGAGCGAACCGGTCATCCCTATATGGGATCTGAACCCAGGGCCTTGGTGTTATCAGCACCGCACTCTCCCGAGTGAGCCACGGGCCGGCCCTCCAGAGGAGATTTTAAGATACCTGCTGGTTGCTACAGTTCTGAGCCCATAGTATTTGGTATGACTCATTTAAGGCAGGATGGGAAACAGGGACACCAAAGTATGGTGCATTGTAAAGTGGATAGGCACTGAATCAGACAGACCTGGTCAAATCTCACGTTTACCACTCACAGGCTATATGACTTTAGACAAGGAACTCTTTGAATCCCAGTTTCCTTATCTATAAAATGGAGAAATAAGATTTACTACATGGGGTGTTCGTGAGAATTAAATGAGGTGATGTATGGAAAACATGTAGCTCAGTGTTTATCATATAGTAAAGTAATAGGCCAACAAATGTTAATTCTGTTCCCTTCTGATTCTTGTCTATAAGACATTGGTTGTGTGAGTGAGTGAAAGTGAACCTCATCTATATCCTGTGGGCATTGGGTAGCAAATGAGGCAGCATAGACCTAGACAGAGGTCTAGAGGTCATGTAGCATATAAGAAAGATCATAGGCTCTGGGTTCAAGTTCTAGTATTATCTCTTGCTAGCTCTGTGTTCTTGGGCAAGTTTCTTAATGGCTCTTAGCCTTGGTTTCCCCATCTGTCAATTTAGACACAGCCTTTTTGGGAAGATAAGCTGGAAATATTTTTTCCTACTCATTTTAGTAAGTTTTCAAATGTATATGCCTATGTAACCATCACCAGAAAGTATAGAAAATTTCTATCACCTCAAAGGTTCCCTGTAACTTTTCTCTTCTAGCTAATTAAAGTATGCAATAAGTTGTTGTTAAGCACAGTCACCTGACGGTACTATAGAACACTAGATATTATTTCACTCACTATCCCTGCCCCCCTACTTTCTAGTCTCTAGTAATCACTATTCGACTTTCTACTTCTATGGGATCAACTTTCTTAGCTTCCATGTGTAAGTGACAGCATGAATATATCCAAAGGAAAGGAAATCAGTATATCAAAGAGATATTTTCATGCCCATCTTTATTGCAACACTGTTCACCATGCCGAAGTTATGGAGTCAACCCAAGTGTCCATCAACAAATGAATGGATAAAGAAAAAGTGGTATATATACACAGGGGAGTACTATTTAGCCACATAAAAAAATGAAATCCTGTCACATGCAGCAACGTGGACGAGCTTGGAGGATATTACATTAAATGAAGTAAGCCAGGAATAGATAGATTTTTCTCTTCTATAGTTTCAATTACATGGAATCTATACAGCATGTATTATTTGTGTCTGACTTCTTTCTTTTAGTATACTGTTTTTGAGATTTATCTGTGTTGTTGCATGTGTCAGAAATTCATTTCCTATCTTTGTGAGAACTGTTTCATTGCATGGATACAATTTATTTATTCATTTACCAATTGATGGACATTTGGGTTGTTTCCAGTTTTTGGCCATTATACATAAATTGCTATAAACATTTATGTGCAAATCTTTGTGGAGACATATTTTTCATTTCACTTGGGTAAATAATCTAGAAGGTGAATTGCTGAATCATGTGGTAAGAGTATGTTTAATTTTGTAAGAGACTGCCAGAAGTTTTTTCAAAGTTGTTCTATTTTGCCCTCCCACCAGTAATACATAGGAATTCCAGTTGCTACACATTCTCATCAGCACTTACTATTATCAGACTTAAAGTTTACCCATTCTAGTGGTGTGTGGTGATATCTTATTGTGGTTTTAATTTGTATTTCTCCAATGACTAATATTATTGAGCATATTTTCATGTTCTTACTGGCCATTTGTATACTTTTAATTGTGAAGTGTCTGTTTAAATTATTTGGCAACATATTTAAAAATGGAAATATATATACTCTTTGATCTAGCAATTCTACTTTTATAGAACTGAAAATACCAATATGCACTGGATAAGGCTGGGAGGTGGGAACAAAACAAATGCCCATCAGTGGGTAAAAGGCTGAATTAATTGTGGTATGGCTATATCATGTGTTATTAAGCAGCTATCAGAAAGAACGCATTAGTGCTCTACCAGATGACTTCAAGGGCTTTCAGCAAGTAAGGTTGAATGAGAAAACAAAATGACAAGAAGGGCGTAATATTATTTCAATTTTGTAACACAAAATGATTACCCTCCAAAATCTGTTTTTCTCTCTATTTTTTTTGTAGATTAAAAATGAGCACATTAAAATGAAAATATTTATTTCACAAGAACTCATGTAAAAAAATAATAACATTAAATATATTTTGATGCACTGGTAAGGGGAAGAGGAATGGAAATGTAAAATAGAGAAAAAAGAGAGTCTTCCTTTCTATTTAAATGGGATTATGTAAATAGGGAGAAAAATAAGAAAGAACATACCCACTTGTTTAAACTCGTTTACCTGGGGGTTGGGGTCAGGATGGAGGGTGGCTGGTGCTGATGTATGGGGAGGGAAGAGTCCACAATAAAACTGCATATTTATTTAGGTAAAATTATTCATGAAAAGAAAAAGAATCCCTATTACAATGGAATGAGAATTAAATGAAGTATATGGAAGTCACTTAGTAAGTACTTAACACATAGTAGGTGGTCCGTAAATAGAACACATGGAAAGTTGGGTAGGATTCCCATTTGTTAATGATTAACTTCCAAACACAGGTGATCCAAGAACAGATTTATTTTGGTGTTTGTTGATAAAAATGGGTTTGATTTTCGAAACCGCCTATTTGATGATCTGCATTTTGTAACCTTTTTTTGTGGAGGAACGGGACATGGGAATGATAAGATCAAGGAGAGTGTGCATAATATAGTAGTAACTTGTGCCTATGGAAACATGGGCATATTGGGCAGGGTGGCATGATAGGGGCCCACTGATGGCTTACTGAGGAGGAAGGAAGTTTCTCCCTCTTTTTAACAATGCCTCCCTCTATTACTTGGTGGCTCTCTAGGACCTTAGGGGAGAGGTTCCTTCCCCTCAAATTCTGCTAGTACATGTCACCTTCTCTTTATTCTTTATTCACTCTCATCTTCAATTTTACCCCCAGGATCATGTATATGAACTTCTCAACACCATTGATGCCTGCCAGTGCCATTTTGATATTGTAAGATCCTTTGCAATTCTCTTCTATTGTAAAATAAAAGAAAAGGCCAGGTCTAGGTTGGGACAGTGTGGGGTGGGATGGGACTGGAAGAAAAGCTATTTTATTTGTTCCATCTTAGGCCAATAATTCTTTTATAAGAAGTGCTAAAGTTAAAATGTATTTACATTTTAAGCAGATAAGCAATGTGATTTAATTAATATAACAATTACATAAAAATCTTCTTACA
>NW_007747360.1:0-12486 GCF_000696425.1 Galeopterus variegatus
AGTTGTCTCTCTTAAATTTTCTTCAATTTTTTTGATTCTTTTTTCTTTTTTCTGGTCTGCCAGTGATAATTCAAACAGCCTGTCTTCGAGGTCAGAAATTCTCTCTTCTGCTTGTGCAAGTCTGCTGATTAAACCCTCTGTTGTATTTTTCATTTTGTTGAATGAATCCTTCAGCTCCACAAGCTCAGCTACATTCTTTTTCAAGGCATTGANCTTGCCAACTCGGAAAGGGCAGCCCAAGCTATTCTTTTCAAGACCCCACCATGGCATGGACTGCGCCATCTAGGGAAGGCTTTTTGTGCAGCTCAGAGTTTAATGGTTGACCTTATAGGTACTTCCGGCTCTCCAGAGACCAGGTGGGTCTGTGTTCTGTAGAATCTTTGATCAGGGCCTGAGTTTTTTTCATCAATCTGCACCCCATGCAATTCTATATTCCTGAGCAGTCTCCTCTGAGTGGTCCTGTGCTGATTGAGGGGCAGATCAGCTGTCCTTGCTGTGTCCCAGTGTTCCCCCAGTGGGCACGTCTCCCCCACCCATGCTCCAAACACTTCCCATGGGACAGGCCGTGCTCTGGTCCCTTGCAATGACTCACCGGCCCTCTTAACAGCTCCCTTTTTTTAGTTGTTCTGGCTCCTCGCTCCTGCGTGGATCCACAGGAACCCTATTAGTGGTCGTGCTGTCCTGGGAGCCACCTCCAAGTAACCCCATCTGAAGGGCACAGCTTCAGCTTCTGCCAGCTCCTGCTCCATGAGCCCATCAGCTCGAGCCTTAAAGCAGCCACAGCCCAAAATGCTCAGAGAAGCTTTTTCTTTCTCTCATCGTGGTTTCTCCTGCCTTCATGAACTCTGTAGTTCTCTCCTCGTCTTCCCCTGAGCTCCAGCAGCCTCAAGAAATTTTTTGATTTTCTGTTTAATTTCTTCTTGGACCCACACGTCATTAAATAGAATGTTGTTTAATTTCCATGAGTTTGTATAGTTTTCAGAGTTTCATTTATTATTGATTTCTAATTTTAACCCATTGTGATCAGAAAAAATATATGGAATAATTCCAATTTTCTTGAATTTTTTAAGACTTGCCTTGTGACCTAACATGTGATATATCCTGGAGAATGTTCCATGTGCTGATGAGAAGAATGAATATTCTGAGGTTGTTGGATGGAATGTTCTGTAGATATCTGCCAAGTCCAGTTGGTCTAAAGTGTTGTTTAGATCTTGTGTTTCTCTGTTGATTTTTTGCCTAGATCATCTGTCCAATGATGAGGGTGGGGTGTTCAGGTCACCCACTATTATGGTGTTAGTGTCTATTTCTTTCTTTAGATCTAATAGTGTTTGCTTTGTAAATCTGGCCGCTCTGACACTGGGCGTGTACGTATTTATGATTGTTATATCTTTTTGATGGATAGATCCTTTTATCATTACATATTGGCCTTCTTTATCTCTTTATATGGATTTTGCTTTAAAGTTTATTTTATCTGATGTAAGAATAGCTACTCCAGCTTGTTTTTCATTTCTGCTTGCATGGTATATCTTTTTCCATCCTTTCACTCTTAGTCTATGTGAGTCTTTACAGGTCAAGTGAGTCTCTTGGAGACAACGTATTGTTGGGACCACCTTTTTAATCCAGTCAGTCAGTCTGTGTCTTTTGAATGGGGAATTTAGTCCCTTTACATTCAGAGTTATTATTGAAAGGTGTTGATTTACTCCTAGCATTATACTGATTTTTGTTTAGATGTCTTAAGTATCTTTTGTTCCTTTCTTTCAAATGTTCTGTTTGTCTTCTGTATATGTTGGTTTCTTGGGATGATAGATAAACTATTTTTCTCTCTTTTGTTAGCATTTTTTGTTTTGCTGGTAGGTATTCTTCTTTCTTGTGTTTTCATGGTAGTGATGGTTGTTTTTGTGGTATCAGACCCAGTACTTCCTTGAGAATTTCTTGTAGGGCTGGTCATGTGGTAGTGAAGTCCCACAGTTTTTGTTTGTCTGAGAAATATACTATTTGTCCTTCATTTTGGAAGGACAGCCTTGCTGGGTAAAGTATTCTTGGCTGGCAATTTTTGTCCTATAGTGTTTTGAATATATCATCCCCTTGTTTTCTGGCTTTTAGAGTTTCTGATGAAAAGTCTGATGTTAGTCTGATTGGGGCTCCCTTATAGGTGACTTGCCGCTTCTCTCTTGCAACTTTTAAGATTCTCTCTTTGTCTTTGATTTTTGTCAGTTTGATTATCACATGTCTTGGAGAGGACCTTTTTGGGTTGAATGTGTTTGGTGATCTTTGTGCTTCCTGAATCTGGGGATCTGTGACTTTCCCTATACCTGGGAAGTTTTCTGCTATTATCTCATTGAGTATGTTTTCAATGCCATTTCCTTTTTCCTCCCCTTCTGGAATACCTATGATTCAGATATTTGAGCGCTTAAGGTTGTCAGTTGTCTCTCTTAAATTTTCTTCAATTTTTTTGATTCTTTTTTCTTTTCTGCCTGTGATAATTCAAACAACCTGTCTTTGAGATCAGAAATTCTTTCTTCTTCTTGTTCAAGTCTGCTGGTTAAACTCTACTGTATTTTTTATTTCATTGAATGAATCCTTCAGCTCCACAAGCTCAGCTACATTCTTTTTCAAGGCATTGATTTCTTTGTACATTTCTTCTTTCAGATCCTGTATGTTTTTTCTCATCTCATTGTGTTGTTTCACTGAGTTTTCTTCTATCTCATTTAGTTTCCTTAGAATAGTTACTCTAAATTCCTTGTCTGTCATTTCAAAGACTTCCTGTTCTATAGGATCTAGCACTTGTAAGTTATTAATTTCCTTTGGTGGTGATGTACTTTCTTGATTTTTCATATTTCTGGTTTCTTTCCTTTGGTGTTTTGTCATTGTGGCTGGGGGTATCATGGTTCACTCATTTCACCCTGATGTCTGGCTTGGATCCTGAAGGGATTGTTGCTTCTGGACAGCAGAAACTCAAGAACATCTTTAGAATGGGTGAACTTGAGCATTAGGACCTATGTGACATCACAGGGCAGGTGCCCCAGCACCTGCTCATGGGCTTATTCCTGGCAGAAGTGAGACAGAGGCAGGAGAGGGTGTCCTGAGATCTGTCCTGGCCTGGGTAGAGCCCACAGGCCAGCCAGAAAACAGGCACCATGTCAGGATGTCCAGGGCCACAGGCATTTGAGAAGAAGCAGAGACTGGTCAGGCCAAGGGACCCCTGAGCCCAAGGGACCTTCTTCCCCAGCCCTCTTGGGAGAGGCCAAGTTCTGCCGGGCTCTGGTCCAGGGTGTGGGGCTGCTCAGGATTTTAGGAGGAAATGTGGGCCTGGCAGGACCCACCTACTGTCTGGATTTCAAGGGCATCAGTTACCATAACTGCCTGACCTGCTGGACCTCACCAAAGACATCCCACAGCCCCCTCTCGGCACAAAGTGTGTCCTCCATCACACTCTGCTTTTCTCTCTTCACTGGTGTCTTGGGCCTGACCTGTCCCTGTCACTCTCCCCATGCCCTCTCTGCACTGATGTCCTTGTATTTATTAGTTATCAGTCCCTAGTGGAAGATCTTTCAGTCTGCAGTTTGGGCAAAACTCCATAATTCTAAGAGCCACGCCAATAACAATCATCTCATGATCCAGGGACGTCTACTCTTGAGGTGAGACCTCATAGGCCCCCTTGTCCCCATTTTTTTCTGCATAGGGAACCCTTTTGACCAAAGCCTGTACCACCCTGGGGCTAAGTTCAAGGTGAACACAGGGTAGCATAGAAGCTTCTAGAATTACCGGTACACAAGAGAGGATGAGTGGTAGGGGAATAGCTGGGTAGGGTGGTAAATCCCCCCATGAAGGAGCACACCCAGGTCATTGGCATCAGTCCCCCGACCTTGGGCTCAGCTGGCCTCCCCGTCCCTTCTCCAGCTCGTCAGCTCCTCCCTGCAGAGCTGGACTTGGTGAGGGTCCCAAAGGCACTTACATCTGGAGCAAAATTAGAGGGAGCTCCAGAAAATCAGTAATCAAAGAAACCATGTGTGAAAACACTATTTTAAAAATCAAATTTAATGCAAAAACTCCATGATGAATGAAATACAAACATTTTAAATGAAGACAGATTGTGTAACAGTGCTGCGTGGAGTACATGGGAGCCGAGGCTGAGTCAAAAGCCATTACCCCTGATCTACCTGCATTTAACTTATTTAAGACGGACGTTTTGTTAATCGTGGATAATATATTAATTTTGAAATGTTAACTATTGCACAGAAAACCATTCATCTTGACTGCCACGTATGGTGCCCTCTAATTTTGTGCTGGAGGCCAGTGCCTCGCCAGCCTGCGCCTGTTCCTGCCCTCCCTCCCTGTCCCCAACAAATGACCTCACGCTTCTCTTTCTCTTTCTCACAGGGTGGTTGTGAGCCCAGGCTACGCCGCCATGCAGAGCTGTGCTTCCTGGACCTGCTGAATTCCTGGCAGCTGTACCCTGCCCTGCGCTATAGGGTCACCTGGTTCATCTCCTGGAGTCCCTGCTGCAACTGTGCCCAGGAAGTGGCTGCATTTCTGGGTTGGAACAGCCACGTGCACCTGCGCATCTTCGCTGCCCGCATCCATGATCGGTTCCCAGGATATGAGCAGGGGCTGCGCACACTGCAGGGGGCTGGGGCGCAGATCAGCATCATGAACTTCAAGGGTCAGAGTGGAACCCTTGGGGTGGACGGTGGTGCTGGGTAGAGACAGGACTCTGGGAAGTTGCTGGAAAAGGGAGCAGAGGATTACCAGCCCTGGTGGAGAAGCCTTTGTTTGCTGCCTGCAGAGGCCGTGGCTAGATCTGGGACCACACTTGGGGCTCTATTGGAAGAGACAGTCCAGGCCAGGACATGGGGTCCCGGGGAGGGAGCAAGGGTGTTTGGAAGTGGAAGAAGGACTTGGGGCCTTCCAGAAAGAAGGAGAACTGGGCTGGCTCAGTTTCCAATGGGAAGAAAGAGTTTGCTGAGGAAGCCAAGTCCCTAGGGAGGGAAATAGAAAGCAGTGGACTGAAGTTATGATGTGCAAGGCTGTCCCCAAGAGTCATAGACCCTGTTTTCTCTCCCTCCCCACAGCTGGAGGCTGACTCTCTCCTCTGTCCGGTTTCAGGGTTTAGGCAGTGCTGGGACACCTTTGTGGACCACCAGGGAAGGCCCTTTCAGCCCTGGCATGGGCTGAATGAACACAGTCAAGCCCTGTGGAGGAGGCTGCGGGTCATTCTCCAGGTGAGGGCGTCCTGCTCTGGCTGGTCCCCGTCTGCCCTGCCCTCTCCTCCCCTTCTCTCCAGGGGCCTTTCCTTCCCCTGTGCTCAGAGCCTCCACTGGGTCACCTGCTCCCTCCAGGGGCGTCCAGCTCCATCCCTCTCTTTCCCTCTCACTAAGTCCCTGAGCTCTCTCACCTCCTGTGTCCCTCCTTCCTCCCCCTGTCATCATGACTGTCCCCAGACCTATTGTCTGTTCTTCCTTCCAGCTGCCTCAGTCCCTGCTCCATTCACTTTTGCCATTTCTTCCTAGAGTCAGGAAAACCGAAGGAGGGACTGCAGCACCTCTCAGGAAGGCTGAGACCTCTGCTGAGCAGCGCAGTGAAGCCCCCTCTTTCAAGAAATGTTAACAGGCCTCTCGCCAGCATCTGCAGGTGCTCACAGAGACCAGCAAAGGCAATGAGGTCATGAGAAATTAGTGTTTTTGTAAAAAATTACAATGGAATTATCTGTAATTAAAAATTTATTTAATCTTTCGAGTATACAGTAGTAAGATTACGCTCAATACCATCACAATGGTTTTCAATTTATTAATGAAATAATTATTTTAATTGGTTTCAAATCTAGACCAATATAATACAATTTTTAAAGTCTTCCAGAATGTTTTTTGCTCTATACATGTACCATGAATTCCAAATAGGTAAATAAAGATTCACAAACCTCCAAATGCCTTTCATTTTTGCAGTGCACCTCAATGTGGGGCATGGGTCATACTAATCCAACTGGTTTGAGTAAAAGATAAACCTGCAGGAGAGGACCCAGAAGTCACACACCTGCACTGAGTGACAACGTCTCACACCGCCAGCCAGCCCTGATTGGAAGTGACAGACCGTGCACTGAGAGCAGAGAAAGAAGCTAGTGTCACCACTGGAAAGAAGTACAGATGTGTCCTTGTGGGGCGACCAGGGGTCCTGCAGTCCCCACACCTTCCACATTCCACTTCCCTAGAGAGAGAGCCGGGGGTGGGGGGGCTTTCCCACAGGGAGGGTGAGCTCTGCCCCTGGACAGTGGCCCACGCAGCATGAGCCCTTGGGGCACCTGGTCTCTCTCTGGCCTTCATCTCCACAAGCTGCAGCACCCTGAGCCCAGCCGCTGGCAGCTGTCACCCTGTGCCCAGCCAGGACTTTCCCAGAGGGAAGGCTGCCCTAGGCCTGTCTGCCCCAGACTTGTGCTCACATCTCAGGGGTGAAAACTGAGCCACAACTTGACAATGACCATTAGGGGCTGGGGGAGGAATTATTCTGTCTGCAACGCTGGAGGTGACGGCAGAGGTGGAGAGACAGGGAGGAAGTCAGGAAGGCTCCAGAAGCCGAAAGGGAAGAACTGATAGATGTGAAGGGACGTGGAGAGAAGACGGAGGGAGAAGGAGGCGAGAGGAGGGGACTGTGGGAGGGAGGGCCAGGCCGGCTCGTGGGGCACTTATCAGGGACAAGGGGCAAGAAGGCACCTCAAGGGCAGGAGGGTGGGAAGAGAGGGGGCTGGCAGGGGTCTGTGGCCGCCAGGACCCAGAGATGCCCCGGGGGGCTTGAGAGCAGGCACATTGCTGCTGGCTCAGCTGCCCGGAGATGCTGCCAGGCCCCAGCCCTGCCCGGCTGCTCAGGCCTGGCTCCCCTGCCAGCCACCTGGTGGGTCCTGGAGAGACGGCTGCTCACCCCCAGGCATTGGCTCTCATCCCAGGGAGGAAGAAAGAGTTCGAGCGAACCCCAGGCCTCAGAGCCCAGACATGCATTTAGTGAGGTAGTGCAGCCATCCACGGTCAAGGGCGGCTGACAGGAAAGCCCCAATGTACAGTGTCCATTGGTGGTTTCATTTCTACACCCTGTTTGTGCTGCAGAGTATAGGAGACTGGACTGACTATCCACCAGCTGAAGGGACATAAAGGCAGAGTGGTGACAATAGAATTAAAGGTCTTTGGCTCAACCTCTCTGAGGGACAGGGAATGAGGCCAATCTGGGTGGCAGGGACAAGTTAAGGGGCCGCAGTAGGGACAGGCGTGAGGAGAGATGGAAGCCTGCAGAGCGTGGCCGGCACCGTGCCCTGCTGCGGCAGACGTTGTTGGCCACCAAGTGCCTGCCACACACGCTCCCCTTCTGAGGGAGAGTCCATGTGTGCGGCCACCCCTGCCCTACGAGGCTCAGGTCCCTGCCCATGCCAGGGACAGAGCCTGGTGTGCTCTGAGGGACTCGGTGCTGGTCAGCCTCCAGCTGCTCGCTGCTGAGCCTGGTGGCCTTGAAAGAACCAAAGATGAATCCAAGGGGCGTGAGGAGCCACAGTCTTAGTTGGATCCCATCGGAGATGTAAGGGGGTGGTGGCAGGAAGCAAATCCCAGTGACCCCATTTCTGTTGAAAACCGGGTTTGGGGCTGGGGCGTGACCCGATACCAGCCAAAGGCTGCAGGAAAGGCCATCCTGGGGCCTGGAGGGAGAGGTTCGTCGTCAATGCCACTGGACACCCAGGAGAGGACTGTCCGTGTGTCTGTGTGGAACAGGAGCTGGGGCCTCCTGGGGAGTGGGCTGCGGCTTGAGGACAAAGCCAGTTCTCTGGGGCTGGTGGAGCCGGAAGCCAGAAACAAAGCACATCCCACCGTGGGACGGACATCACCAAGGGAGCAAATGAGCCGAACGGTGCTCCCCTAGCTTCAGACTTCTTGTCACCCAAGAAGATACATGTTCGGTGTCACGCGACTGGTGGCATCACCGTGCTGTCGTCTGAGAGCACGGCAGCTAGAATCTTGTTTGACCCTCACCCCATCCCACCAGGTGAGCAACTATGATTATTTCCAAATTCCAGTCGAGGACACTGGGGCTTAAGTAAGTGTTGTCCCCTGGTCAAGAAGGTGGCCCAAGAGGCTGGCAGGTGTCTGTACTTACCTCTAAGGACACACTGTGCAGTCATAGATCCCTGAGTTCCCTCTGTGCACTGTCCTGGCCTGATGTCCCGGGGGCCTGTTCCCCCAGCCTCCTTCCTGGTCTATGTCCTCCCTGACGCCGCGTTTCTGGGGATGGCTTTTCCTTGGTAAGTACATTCACATGGCTGATCATTTCCAGTCCCACGCCTTGCCTTGGATGTAGGGCCAGTGCAGCATTTTTCCTGTAGACCAGGACCCTTTGGGGAGTGGAAGGGGCATGTCAGCAATGACTGGGACAGAGGGTTTCTGCTTCCTACCAGCTGTGACACTCGCTTCCTACTATGCTTTCATGACACAGCCTGTCACTTCCAAACAGCGCTGGTTAAAGATGTGAGATGTTGTCAATGACTGTGGGCCTTTGAATTCTAAGCTCATGTCCCGTAGGTCTAGCTAATTATTACTCAAACTGAGAGAATTAGTGAATACGCACTCAAGAAGAAAAGACATTCACACATTTGCAAGTGTTTAACTATTTGAAATTTATGACACATTTATAGAGCAAAAAAATTCTGGGTGCCAGACGGTTGGCTCAGTTGGTTAGAGCATGGTGTGGGGGACACTAAGGTCCAGGGTTCAATCCTGACAACAGCCAGCCGCCAAAGAAGAAAATTTCTGGAAGATCTTAAAATTTCATTATAGGTGTAGATTTAAAACTAATAAAATAATTATTTCATTCATAAAATGCAAGCCATTCTGACAGTATTGAACAAAATCTTCCTGTTGTCTTGAAACATAAGATACATTTCTAATTAAAAGCAGTTCAATTCTCATTTTAAAAAACAATCTGCTTCTTATGAGCTCGTTGCCTTTGCTGGTCTCTGTTGATCATCTGGAGACGCTGGCGAGAGGCCTGTTTATATTTCTTGAAAGAGGGGGCTTCGCTGAGCTGCTCAGCAGAGGTCTCAGCCTTCCTGAGATGTGCTGCAGTCCCTCCTTCGGTTTTCCTGACTCTAGGAAGAAATGGCAAAAGTGAAAGGAGCAGGGAGTGAGGCAGCTGGAAAGGAGAACAAAGAGGTGTGGGGACAGTCACGATGACAGGTGGAGGAAGGAGGGACACAGGAGGTGAGAGAGCTCAGGGACTTAGTGAGAGGGAAAAAGAGGGATGGAGCTGGACGCCCCTGGAGGGAGCAGGTGACCCAGAGGAGGCTCTGAGCACAGGGGAAGGAAAGGCCCCTGGAGAGAAGGGGAGGAGAGGGCAGGGCAGACGGGGACCAGCCAGAGCAGGACGCCCTCACCTGGAGAATGTCCCGCAGCCTCCTCCACAGGGCTTGACTGTGTTCATCCAGCCCATGCCAGGGCTGAAAGGGCCTCCCCTGGTGGTCCACAAAGGTGTCCCAGCAGTGCCTAAACCCTGAAACCGGACAGAGGAGAGAGTCAGCCTCCAGCTGTGGGGAGGGAGAGAAAACAGGGTCTATGACTCTTGGGGACAGACTTGCACATCATAATTTCAGTCCACTGCTTTCTATTTCCCTCCCTAGGGACTTGGCTTCCTCAGCAAACTCTTTCTTCCCATTGGAAGCTGAGCCATCCTACTTCTTCTCTTACCGGAAGCCCCCAAGTCCTTCTTTCACTTCCAAACACCTTCCCTCCCTCCCCGGGACCCCATGTCCTGGCCTGGACTGTCTCTTCCAATAGAGCCCCAAGTGTGGTTCCAGATCTAGCCACGGCCTCTGCAGGCAGCAAACAAAGGCTTCTCCACCAGGGCTGCTAATCCTCTGCACCCATTTCCAGCCACTTCCCAGGGTCCTGTCTCTACCCACCACCCCTGTCCACCTCAAGGGTTCCACTCTGACCCTCGAAGTTCATGATGCCGATCTGCGCCCCAGCCCCCTGCAGTGTGCGCAGCCCCTGCTCGTATCCTGGGAGCCGATCATAGATGCGGGCAGCGAAGATGCGCAGCTGCACGTGGCTGTTACAACCCAGAAATGCAGCCAATTCCTGGGCACAGTTGCAGCAGGGGCTCCAGGAGATGAACCAGGTGACCCTATAGTGCAGGGTGGGGTCCAGCTGCCAGGAATTCAGCAGGTCCAGGAAGCACAGCTCTGCATGGCGGCGTAGCCTGGGCTCACAACCACCCTGTGAGAAAGAGAAAGAGAAGCGTGAATTCATTTGTTGGGGACAGGGAGGGAGGGCAGGAGCAGGCGCAGGCTGGCGAGGCACTGGCCTCCAGCGCAAATTTAGAGGGCACCGCATGCGGCGATCAAGACGAATGGTATTCTGTGCAATATTTAACATTTCAAAATTAATGCCGAAACTCCAAGATAAACAAAATATCAACCATTTAAATGCTGGTAGATCGGGAGTAATGGCTTTTGACTCAGCCTCGGCTCCCATGTACTCCACGCAGCACTGTTACGTGTGTCTTCATTTAAAATGCTCATGTTTTGTTCTTCGTGGGATTTTTGCATTAAATCAGATTTCTTAAATACTGCTTTCTAACATGATTTCTTTGATTACTGATTTTCTGGAGCCTCCTCTAATTTTGCTCTAGATATAAATACCTTTGGGACCCTCACCCAGGCGGTTTCTGTAGGGAGGAGCTGACGAGCTGGAGGAGGGACGGGGAGGCCAGCGGAGCCCAAGGTCGGGGGACTGATGCCAGTGACCTGGGTGTGCTCCTTGATAGGGGCATTTACCCCCCGACCCAGCTATACCCCTACCACCCATCCTCACTGTGTACCAGTAGTTCTAGAAGCTTCTACCTTGTGCTTCACTCTGAGTTGACCCCAGGGTGATATAGACTCTGGCTAAAAGGCTCCGCATACAGGGCAGAATGAGCAGTAAGGACCCTGGCAAGTCCCCCACCAAGTGAAGGTGCCTGGGTCAGAGGATGATTGTCATTGTTGTGGCTCCTACAGGTGTGGAGATTTACTCAAAGTGCAGAGTGAAGGATTTTCCACTAGGAACAGGGAACAAGCAGAGAACACCAGTGCTGAAAAGACAGCAGAAGTTGATGGGGACCCATGAGGTCCTGACAACAGTGCAGAGATAATGGCGAGAGAATGTCAAGGATAGGTCAAGCCCAGGACACCAGGGCAGAGAGGACATGGGGAGAGTGACAGGAGAGATCAGGCCCAGGACACCAGGACAGAGAGAAAAGCAGAGTGTGATGGAGGACACAGTTTGTGCCGAGAGGGGCTGTGGGATGTCTTTGGTGAGGTCCAGCAGGTCAGGCAGTTATGGGGACTGGTGCCCTTGAAAGGACATCCAGACAGTGGGTGGGTCCTGCCAGGCCCAAATTTCCTCCTAATATCCTTAGCAGCCCCACACCCTGGACCAGAGCCCGGCAGAACTCGGCCTCTCCTGCCAGAGCCTGTCCTGGGCAGGGCTGGGGAAGAAGGTCCCTAGGGCTAGGGGTCCCCTTAGCCCGGCCAGTTCCTGCTCCTCCCCAGAAACCTGGAAATCCCTGACATCCTGATAAGGCGCCCGTTCTCCGACTTTCCTGTGGGCTCCACCCCAGCCAGGACAGAATCTCAGGACGGCCTAACCTGCCTCTTCTCCTGCCTCTGTCTTGCTTCACCAGGAATACGCCCATGAGCAGATGCTGGGGCACCTGCCCTGTGATGTCAGGTAGACTGTAAGTGCGCGACTTGACTTGTTCTAAAGACGTTCTCTGTGAGAGTCCTTTTCAGGAGGAGAGTCCTGGGCAGGGTCCCCAGGAACCTCCTTGGCTTTGGGCACACCTGACACCCCCCGGTCCTTGTGCAGACACCTTTTCCTTCTGCCCCTGACCCCTCCTCGGGGGCACAACAGGAGGTGAGTGGCTGAGCCCTGGACTCAGGAGTGACATGAGGCTAGGGGGACCAGGCCCTGGAACATGTGACCAGTTTCTGATGTGGGCTTGAAGCCACCAAGCATGAGCCCGTGTGTTCACCTGAATCCAGTGCAGAGCATCAGCATCTGCAGGGACCAGAGGTGACAGGGACTATGGGACACCACACGTGCCACTGAGGGCCTCTACGTGAGACTGTGCCTGGACTGGGGAGGGCCCTGCCTGGTTGTGGTTGGGCTGGGAAGGTCACCTGGCTGTGCAGGAAGCCCTTGCGCTTCACCAGTATGATCCAGGAATTACTGTCAAAGAAGTCCACCTCATAGCACAGGTAGGTCCGGCGCCGCCCGACAACTGAAGTGTTGTTTATAAAGTTGTTGATGAATGTTCCTGGATTCATCAAGTCTCTGTGGAAAACAGTGGGAGAAATTCAAAGACAGAGATTCCTTACAGGACCACCCCACACTCCTCCCTGCTCCCCATGCTCCCCCCTGCTCCCCACGCTCCTCCCCTGCTCCCCACACTCCTCCCCTGCTCCCCACGCTCCTCCCC
>NW_007747361.1:0-1142 GCF_000696425.1 Galeopterus variegatus
TGTGTCTGGGAGGATCAGGGCTCAGGAAGTCTGATCAATATTGGGCCAATGTAGATACTTCTCTGGCTGCAACAAGACGTCATTGACCCTGTTGATGTTAAAGGCCAGTACATACCAGTGCTAGTTATATTTACGCAGTAGGCTAAAATTAGCTGGCATGCTCTCCTGGCAATGGGGAGGATATAAGGCTCCCAATTTATCTAGCAATGCTAATTTTGGCAAAGCCAAAAATGGTTCTTCTGCTGTTCTCAGTGGATAGGCATTCAACAATAATAAGGTCCTTTTTCCTCCTCTTCCTCTTCTCTACATTTTAGCGTCCTTTTTCTTCCTCTTCCTCTTCTCTACATTTTAGGAAATTTCAAATACAAATCCAGGCTGACCGGTTCAGTACAAATATCCACAAATATGGAAACCTAATGAGGGTTCTATAAACAGAAGAATTTTGGAACTNATATATATGTATGTGTGCACGTGCATGTTTTTAAAGAGTTAATTTATCAATCTATTGTTTCGTGGCTGGGTTTTGGTTCAAACTTACAAAGGTCTGTTTTTCTAGTACTTTTATAAATTCATTTGCTTACTCAAATCTTTGATATACCTAGAACTTATTTTATTATACGGTATGAGGTCCATGATTCAATTTTATTTTTAACCATCTGGCCACCCATTTGTTTGAACATTATCTGTTGAATAAGACTTCATTCCTACTAGCTTGAAATGTCCCTTTNTGTGTCTGGGAGGATCAGGGCTCAGGAAGTCTGATCAATATTGGGCCAATGTAGATACTTCCCTGGCTGCAACAAGACGTCATTGACCCTGTTGATGTTAAAGGCCGGTACATACCAGTGTTAGTTATATTTACACAGTAGGCTAAAATTAGCTGGCATGCTCTCCTGGCAATGGGGAGGATATAAGGCTCCCAATTTATCTAGCAATGCTAATTTTGGCAAAGCCAAAAATGGTTCTTCTGCTGTTCTCAGTGGATAGGCATTCAACAATAATAAGGTCCTTTTTCCTCCTCTTCCTCTTCTCTACATTTTAGGAAATTTCAAATACAAATCCGGGCTGACTTCAGTTCAGGACAAATATCCACAAATATGGAAACCTAATGAGGGTTCTATAAACAGAAGAATTTTGGAACT
>NW_007747361.1:4025-4949 GCF_000696425.1 Galeopterus variegatus
ATAACCTACAGCCAAAGACTAAACATGGATTGTTCCTCACCCAAGGGCTGGACTTCTGAAGAGTTAGAGGGACAGAAGAATAGCAGAGGGGACAGGTAAACTCTCCTGATTATTAAAGGGGATCAGCCTCCCAGAATTTCCCCAAATCAGGTACAATCTGAAGCAGAGTCATAGTTTCACCCAATGCTCTGATCACTGCCATTGTCTCAGCTGCTTTTGTGTCATGAAATTATTTGCCATCAGAACACCTGGGCTTAACTTGCAGCTCTTCCACTTACCATTTGACCTTGGGTAAATCATCCAACCTCACTCAGTTTTATCTGTAAATGGGGATATTATTATTTCCTTTGCATATACCATAGGATCATTTTAATGTAATTACGTATGACAGGGATAAGGAAGAGGACCACAGCTATGGATAGAATATGTGTGATGTAGGCAAGTTTCATAGCTATAGTAAAAATTCCTAGTGGTTAAGTGGCAGGAGTGGAGTTCATTGCAGGAAACCAAGGAGAAAGATTGGCCACAAAATTGGGTCAGTGTGACAGTAGTTAGAAGGAGGTTTAGCCCAGTGGTTTTGTGGGAACTGGGGTGCCCAGGAACAGTAGAGCACAAATCTATGCCACAAAGGATAACCTGGTAGTGGAGAAGAGACAATGATACAAAAGAAAGAGCCAAGTCCTGGTTAAGGGAGGATGGATTTTTTTCCATTTGTTTCCAGGAGACAGGAAGCAGCAGTTAGGGCAGGTGTAGTACGCTGGTAGAATCGCTCATGGGTAGATCACAGAGTTCTACTCAATGTTTGTTATTTTTTTCAAAGTCGTGTGAGATGAGGTCATCAGCTGAATGTAGGGGTGGGGGATTATTGAGAAGTGAGGAAAGATGTAGTGACTAACTTGTTCTGTTTTGTATAATCTAAGGTGG
>NW_007747361.1:6858-7193 GCF_000696425.1 Galeopterus variegatus
AAACATTTCTTGTGCTTGGGGTTTGTTGACCTTCTTGGATCTGTGGGTTCATAATTTACATCAAATGTGGAAATTTTGGCCATTATTTCTTTAAATATTTTTCTGTCTCTCCTCTCCTTTGGGGACTTCAATTATGCTTATATTAAGCTGTTTAAAGTGCCCCACAGCTCACCAATGCTCTGCTCATTTTTAGAATTCTCTTTTCACTATGGGTTTTATTTTGAGTAGTTTCTATTGTTCTGCCTCCAGATTCACTGACATTCTCTTCTGCAATGTCTGATCTGCCATAATCCCATCCAAAGTACTTTTCATCTCACACATTGTAGTTTTATATC
>NW_007747361.1:12515-12934 GCF_000696425.1 Galeopterus variegatus
TGTCGCGCCCGTACCGCGACCGGCAACAGGATCGCAACCCTCGGTGTCGCGCCCACACCGCTCTCAACCAGTGAGCGGACCGGTCTCTATATGGGATTCGAACCCTCGGCGGGAGCACCGCCACACTCCCAAGTGCCGCACTCTACCGAGTGTGCCACCGGGCCGGCCCTCACCTTCGTTTTTGAAAGATATTTTCTGAGCATAGAATTTTAGTTTGAGGTTCTTTTATTTTTTAATTTTTAATTTTTAAAATTTTTTTAGTAATTTAAAGATGTTGCTCCACTGTTTTCTCACTTGTATTATTTCCAGTGAGAAATCTGCTGTTATTCTTTTTCGTGTTCCTCTGATTTTCTCTGCATCACTGATTTTAAGCAATTTGATTATGATTACCCTTGATAGCTTTTTTTTTTTTTTAAAAA
>NW_007747362.1:0-588 GCF_000696425.1 Galeopterus variegatus
ATATATATATGATGCAATTTTTTCCCCTCATTTCGACAACAGTCATCTAATTTGCACAAGCTAGTTTGTTTATTTATGGCTTTCATTTATACATCTCCAGGGGAACCAGAAACTCCAGTTTCTCTCCCCACCCCTTTTCTCTCGCACTTCAGGATCTTATTGAGATGAAGAAAAAGGAAAGGGTATTTGTTCTCTCCTAACACCTGGGAATACCTCTATACTATAAATACTTCTATACCATGTGTCATTTCCTTCTCCTATTCCAACGACCTCCTTGGACATCTCTCTTTCTATCAATCCACCCTCATCCTTCACATCACATGATCTCGGTGACACATAGCAGATAGAAACTTACAAATGTACTATCAAGACTACACATTGTTCATTTAAGTTAAATATGAAATTAAAACCCACTTACCGGGCCGGCCCTGTGGCTCACTCGGGAGAGTGCCGCGCTGGTTGTGCCGAGGCCGCGGGTTTGGATCCTGTATAGGGATGGCTGGTGCGCTCACTGGCTGAGTGTGGTTTGGACACCATCGTGCAGAGGGTTGTGATCCCCTTACCGGTCAAAAAAAAAAAAAAAAAAAC